>NC_084513.1:2733259-3033259 GCF_024500385.1 Phyllopteryx taeniolatus | reverse complement strand
TTCTTCTGAACATGAACAGGTTCTACAGAACATGAACAGTTCTTAAGAACATGGGATTGTCCTCTGTAGGCCTACCTTTTTTTCTGAAATTGTCTGTGCACGTCACCAACCTGTGGTTAGTGAAATAACCGTCCTGTATATCTATAGCCTCATTCGGGACGCTCTTCCCATGGAATGAGGCGATCTTTGGGGGGAGAGATGTCAGTTCATTGTTATAAGCAGACAATAGGTGATGCCTCAAATCTTCTCCTCTGTTTACAGATAGCTTTTGTCGTTAGACATAGATGGCTTCTTTTACAACACTTTTAAACCAGCGGTCCTCCCTATCCAGAATTTGGACGTTGTCCTCTGAGCAATGTCTCTTCTTCTAGAGATGCAAAAGAACCACTGATTCTGGACCCGAAGAAGCCGGCTGCCGATGTTGCGTGATGCGCCTGTGTAGTTGCTGCTCAGTCTTTCGAGTGTAGAAGTCATTGCACTTCTCACTGCACTGCACTGTGCAAACCATATTGCTGACTTTTCTTTTTGGGATTCTGTCCTTGGGGTGATTCAGCCTATGGGTGTTAGTGGGTTTAAAATGTTATGTTTGGAGAAAATGTTTCCGAGTTCCTCTGGCAAACCAGCCACATAAGAAGACTAAATGACGAGAGAACTAGTGGACTATAGGACTAAGTTAGTACAGGACTAGTGGACTAGGCAACTAGAGGTCTATACAACTAGAGCTGTAAAGGACTAGAGGTTGAAAAGACAAACTAAATGACGCGACGACGTGAGGATCCGCACTAGTGCTGACAAGATCAATAATGCACTAAAGCACAGCCCAGCTGTTCACAGCATCAGAGTGTAGCTTGTCGCTAACAGCAGCACACAAAGCTTGGTGTTAAATAAATAGTGTGTGTGTGTGCGTGTTCAATGAATAGTGTGTGTGTGCGTTTTGAACGTTGTGTTTTGTGTCATTGTGTGCTGTGTTGTAACGCGGGGCTAATCTGCGGCGGCGGCGCCTCTGAAGCTTTTTGAAGCTTTTTATCGGCCGGCGTGCGCGTTAAAGGCTCCCTAAAGGCTACCTAATGCCGCGCGTCTTCGCCTCGCTGCTCCGATTGTCATTGAAATGAGACGCCAGGCTCGTCGCTGATGGAACGACGGCAGGCGGAGTCGAGCCGCCTGACGGGGGCCTAAGGAGCGCTCGAGTTCTCCACCCACACGGGAACAATTTGAGTCTTTGTCAGCGTGTGGCCCGATTGGACGCTCAAGCTCCCGTGAAGGAACCATCACATCCAATCAGAATCAGGCTGGAATCGTGCCTCAATTGTGCTGGAATGGTGTGCAAAGGTCTCAAGGTCAACACGAAGGACTTGATGACCTGTGCACATCATTTTCTTCGTTGTTTCCTGTTCTACGACAATCAATACATTTGGCGGGTTTGCTTATGTGCTGAAATCAATAGAAAAAAAAACAGAAGAAAAAGCACCTTGGAGTGACTGTGCGTGTGTGTGTGTGCGTGTGCATGTGCGTATGTCTTTTCTACTAGACAGGAAGCAGTTCAGCTGGGCTGCGTCCGTGCTTTTGTTGTGGCTGGACGGCGGTGAGGTGAACCGCTCGAGTGCCAACAAGATGTACGCGTTGATAGAGAGCGCCAATGTGCACGCCACACAACTGCGCAGGGATGCCACGCAGCAACGGCGGGCGCTGCGCAGAGCACAAGACGCCTTCAACAGCGCACTCACCGGCATACTCATGCAGTGTAAGATCACTCACAAACACGCGGACACAAGGAAGTCACTTGCCGTATTCATAGCGCTAACGTTGACTTGCAACATCACAGGTCAAATATCATCCCGTCCATCAGCCGACATCCATTCTTTCATCTGTCATCCATCTTTTTATTCATTCATCATTCATGCATTCAGCAATCAAAGAAAGTCTTGAGAATGGAAAGCAGTCTGACGTGCGACCAGTCACCTCACGCACTCCACGTACAAACATACGAGTCCCAATGAAAGCAAGTTGCAACTGGGAATTTCGGGACAACTCGCCAACGGCCGGTCCATTACAGGCCGACCTAGCCAAGCGTTTTTTCCCCGTTTCTTTTAATAGGCTAATTCCGATCGAACTTCCAATACACACAGCCATTGTTTAACAAAAAATAATGACAAACTGCTGTTTAACAAATACAAGATGACTCATAGGTTAGCCTGTCTCATGTCAACAAAGCCGCACACGAGCACACCAAGCGGCCCCGCCGAGTACTGGTATAGATTATAGCCTGCAGACTGCAGCATGTGTTTATGATTCGTCACGACACCAACAATTTAAGGAGCAGACTTACAAGCCCTGTGCGTGTCGTCTCCGCCCCCCCTGTAACCCCACACCACTTTGGATTCCTCATTTTTGCTGAGATCTAATTGGCTCAGGCTCATCTCAATTTCCCTTGTCAGCAAATTGCTAAATGATAGCGAGGTAGCGAGGTGAGAGAGTTGAAAAGAAAGTAGGCAGGTGTGAAGGAAATGGGAGGGGCAGAAAAAATTAACATGAAAGAATGGAAAATATTAGAGCAAGGTGAAGCAAATGTGCAAAATCTTAGACCTAGCAGACCATGCATTTGCTATGCAAATGATTTGGGATAAAAAATTGTTAAATACTTTAGTCCTCTGTATTGCACGATTGATTCTTGTTGTTGCTCGCCATCAAAAAATGACCTCACTTTGTGATTAGGTCACATTACTCTTTAAGCAGTTGAGGGATTACTCTGTTACAAGGAAGTGTAAACCCTCCAAAGAGGGAGTGTGTGTGTGTCTGTGTGTGTGTGTGAGTGATTTATGGCTTTTTCTTACATGGATTGCCTTTGTGTATTTAGAAGATAATACTTATTATGATTATTATTGTTATTATTATTATTATTAGGAGCAGCAACATCAGGAGTGAAGGCCACTAGCAAATGGGTTATTGAGGGACTGGGTGACCCCAGTCATGGTGGCAGTGAGGAGGTGGTGCTGATCTTGGAGAAGGAGGAGGAAGAGAATGAAAGAGGAAGCAGCAATAGCCAGACCAGTAGAGTTGTATTGACTTGTATTATGCATAGTACAGTGTACTGCAAAAATTATGAGACGTAAAATCTCGGTCACCGCTCATTGGTTCGTGTTCGGGGCTTGGTTGCACGGCAGGAGGAACAAAAAAAATTCGGGGGGCCTCTCCATCTCAAATTCGCGGGCTGAATTTTTCATCCCTGAATGAAGCGTTCAATGTTCACTGCACATGCGAGTGAGTTCACATGTAAGTTGAAAAGTAAGATGAGCTTGGCCCCTCTGTGACCCCCACAGCAGCAGCCCCCCCCCCACCCATTGACAAAATAAAATGGACTCAAAATGTTTCAGATAGCAGTGTACTCCCCCTAACCCCCCACACCCCTTGGAGTGGAGTCCGGCCCCCCTGAAAAAACCCCTTGGACCCAGTCTAGCCACCCCGCTAAAATCGGGCTAGAACTGCCACTGTGTAAGTAAGTACACGCGTAAGTACACATGCAAGTACACACGTAACTACACGTGTAATTACAATAAAATATAATTAGTATAACAATGAGTATGAATGAGTAAGAAAGAACATTACTACACATTATTGGAGCAGAATAAGAGCAACACACAAGAGCTATGGTGAGTATTAAATAGTATAATCAAACATGTTTCTAAAACAATGGGTTGTCCCGAATACTTCATAAATCACAAAAACACTATTGTTGAGGAAAATAAGGCTATAGCTACGTAATTTAATAGTTGTTGTTTTTTTTGTCCAAGTGGGCAAGTGACCTAGCTAAAGGAATTCCTGAGTTAAGAGCGACGGTGGAACCTCAATAGAATGGACTAATAGGGGCGGGGTTTGTGCAATACAGCCGATTGTCGATTGTACATTAAAGCACTTTTTGTCAGGCCATATGCACCCATATTATTGTAAGTACAAATTTTTTTTTGTAGTTTTTTTTTTCATGTCCTAAAACGCCCAGTACAGTACAGTTATTGTAAATAAATATATATATAAAAAAGCTTGAAATGTTTGAAAACTTCACATTTGATCCAAACTGACCATGCTTTTGTGTTGACGTACAGTACTCATCATAGGCGAGTCACTTTCATGAGCCGCCAGGAATTAGTGTGCTTCTTATTTCCAAATCAGTTGCCAAAGGTTAACGGCTTGACAAAAAAAATTACTGTACCAAAAATAGCATATTCCAGACTCCAGAGACTTGTCTTTTGTATTCCTTAGTTAACACTCTCTCTCTCTCTCTCTCTCTCTCTCTCTCTCTCTCTCTCTCTCTGTGCTGCACTCTATGGCACAACAATACACAATAGATACATCATGACAATAACCATCATGACGTGGCCGCCACGTTGGCAAAAGAGGCACGGCTTATGGGATTGGATCTATCTTTCTTTTTTTTTCTGAAGAAGAAGAATAACCTTTTATTGTCATGAACATATACACGAAATTTGTTCTCTGCATTTAACCCATCACAGTGAACACATACACGTTAGTGGAACACACTGGAGCAGGGGGCAGCTGAAGTGCCCGGGGAGCATTTCGGGGTATCAGTGTCTTGCTCAAGGACACCACAGCTGTGAGTCTGGGGGATGTGTGTAAATGTGTGTATATGTGTGCGAATGTGTGACCCAGAAATACATCATTCCCATTCTCTGCCTGCATTGCTCCACTGTGGAAGTAAACAACAGCGGGCTATTCGGGAACTAACAGACTTTGTCAACGACAAAACAATTAAAAAGTCCAGAAATTGCTTTAATATTGACATGGTATTAGTAAGTGACATAAATTTGGAACTGGTCCTTTCAAACTGGTCTTTTTCCATCCAAAGTGGAAAACACTGTAGCTATAGTAATACCAATCTACATAAGCAGAGACAAACATCGATTCACAAACTCCAGACCAATATCACTGATTCCACACTTCTCCAAAATCTTGGAAAAATTATTTGCACACAAACTTGACAAATTTATTGACAAACACAAACCTTTAAGTGAAAACCAATTTGGCTTCAGAGCAAAAAGGTCCACCTTGATGGCAGTCATGGAGCTGGTGGAGGGGATACAGATCAACATAGACAGTAAAGAATACACTACTGGGGTTTTTATAGATTTAAAAAAAAGCTTTTGACACGAGTGATCATAGTAAGTTCATGAATAAATTATAGAGATATGGCATATGAGGTCTGGCATACAAGTGGATGAAAAGTTACTTGGTTGACAGATTTCAATATGTGCAATTTAATAATTAATGCTCAAATCAATTAAAGATCACTTATGGGGTCCCCCAAGGATCTGTGCTGGGCCACAACTTATTCATACAATATTAATAATATCTGCAATGTCACCAAAGTCTTTAAATGTATCTTATTGTTGATGACACAACTCTCTATAGCTCAGGGAAAAAACAAGAACAGCTTCTGACTACTAAGGTACAAAATCCACAACAATTTACTTTGCCACAGAACTCAGAAGCTGTTTGTAAGTAGAGCAAGTTGTTATAATTTAAGGGGAACAGGTGTATTTAAAAAAAAAACATGACAAGGACAAATACAAAACAGAGATGTCCGTAAGAAGAGTTAACGTGGAATGAGTATGACATTAAACTGAACACATGTAGCTCCGGCATGGTAGACGACTGGTTAGCACATCTACCTCACAGTTCTGAGGACCGGGGTTCAAATCCCGGCCCCGCCTCTGTGGAGTTTGCATGTTCTCTCCGTGCCTGCGTGGGTTTTCTCCGGGCGCTCCGGTTTCCTCCCACATCCCAAAAACATGCGTGGTAGGTTGATTGACGACTCGAAATTGCCCGTCGGTGTGAATGTGAGTGCAAATGGTTGTTTGTTTATGTGGCCGGCGACCAGTTCAGGGTGTACTCTGCCTCTCGCTCCAGCATGCCCGCGACCCTAGTGAGGATAAGCGGAACGGAAGATGAATGAATGAATCTATATCTATACACACACACACACACACACACATCAGTTACAAGCAAAAAACAACAAAAACTATGAGTCAAATCTGTACTCAGAATTAGGGTGAGGACTCAATTTTTTTTTGTTTTTTTGCTTCTTCCTTCTCATATTGAAAATCTACATTTGTTCATTTCTTTTTTTCCTTTTCATTTATAATCTATCTTGTGTTGCTTTGTTTTGTATATGTTCAATAAACACGTGAAAACAAGTACAGAACACGTAAGTACATTTGTAAGTACACACGTAAACACGTGTAAATATGCAGTCGACACACACATAAATGGATTATTTTTGTCTTGACGCCTTCCACCTCCTCACTTCCTCTTCCTCACTTCCTGCTCCCTCCCATTCACTTCCTGTTTCCCCCCCCTTTTGCGGCCGAAGTGGATCAGATCTCATCTGTGTTGGTGGCGTCGGGCCGACAAAAGTCTCGGGACCATTTCTCCAAAGCTCAGCGCAAGAACATTGACATGTGGACCAGGCAGTGCCAGGTGGGTACCCAGCAAGGTTGCCTATCCTATGGAGGTTGGTGCCAACGTCCAACCAAGGTTGGTACCTACTCATCCTATCACGTTGGTACCCATCGGGATTGGTATGTACCCGCCACTCTAGTCCTCCTCAACTAGTCAACAGAGAGACATTCAGACAGACAGAATTAATATGAAAATGATGAAGATGATGATGGCGGTGATGATGATGAAAATGATGTGATGAGGATGTTTGTGGTGATGATAATGATGATGATGATAATGACAATGATTTTGTCGTTCCAGGTTCACAGCGACGAGGTGTCGGGCCTCAGACGTCAGGATGATGAAGACGACCAGGATGAGGACGAAGATGAGGACGATGATGATGAAGGTCCTTGCAACAAGAAGATGAAGATGGTGAAAATGAAGATTTGCGGTGAAGAAGAGGGTGAGCTCGGGCTCCTGTCGAGTGCGTGCGTGTGTTTGTACGTGCCCCTTCACGTTCACATGCGTGGCATTGTGCCAGGCGCACCGTGTCCCGCTGCCGCCACGTTGGAGCACCACTTCCTGAGATGGCAAATGGATGCTTACGAGAAGCAGGCGCAGCTTCTGGCGGGGAAGGCGTCAGGCCAAGATGGCGACCATCACGTACTCGCGGTGGCCGGGTGGCAGTGGCCGGACGCTTCTGTGCAGCTGCTGAACCAGCGTGTGCTACAAATGCAACAGGTACTTATGGACTTATTTATATGCACAAACCCCGATTCAAATGAAGTTCGGAATACAATGAATTGCAAATCCCTTTTCACCTATATTCAATTGAATAAACAACAAAGACAAGATGTTTAATGCTCAAACTGATGAATACATAGTCTCGCATTTTGAATTGGATGCCTGCAACATGTTCTACAAAAGCTGGGACAGGGGCAACAAAAGACTGGCAAAGTTGAGGTATGCTAAAAAAAAAAAAAAAAAAAAAAAAAACACCTGTTTGCAATAGCATACAGGTGAACAGCTTAATTGGAAATTGGTGAGTGTCATCATTGGGTATAAAAGGAGCATTCCTGAAAGGCTCAGTTGTTCACAAGCAAAGATGGGGCTAGGTTCACCATGTAGGGAACAACTGCATGAACAACTGTGGTTTCCCACATATACATTTATTTTTGGGGGCCGCCACAAATAGATTTTGCCTTTGATTTGCTCCTTTTGTGTGTCCGCTAATGATCCATACCACCGATTTCCTTTCTGATACGATACGGAAAATACAATCCCTCAAATGATGCCAGCAGTCCTGAACTGTCTCCCATTGAAAATGTGCGGTGCGTTATGAAGCGCAAAATGCTACAACAGAGACCCTGGACCGTTGAGCAACCGAAGTTGTACATCAAGCAAAAATGTGAAAGGATTCCTATAAAGCAATAAGTGTTCCCAAATGCTTATTGAGTGTTGTTAAAAGGAAAGGGATGTAACACAGTGGTAACCATGCCCCTGTCCCAGTTTGTTTTGGAACGCTACAGGCATTAAACTCAAAATGAGAGAATATTAAAAAAAAAATAAAAAATAAAAATAAAGTTAATCTTTTCTTTGAAGTGTATTCAATAGAATATAGGTAGGTTTCACATCATCACATTCTTTTTATTTACATTCTACACAGTGTCCCAACTTCATTGGGATTCGGGTTTGTATATTAAATATGTTGATGTAGATTAATAATATATATGTAATTTTATGTATATATTCAATGTTTTTGTCATTATTTATATTTTATACATTTAAATGGCCTGATTTTTTTTTCTATTTCTCTTTAAAAATATTTGTGTTCTATTGGCATGCTTTTTGTTTTTAATGCATTTCCCCAATTTGAACACACATTGACGCTGCCATGCCTCCACCTGGTGGTCATATGCAGTATTGCAGACGTCTTTGCGTGCTTGTTGTGTGTTTGTTGAGTAGCAGACTTGACGTGCTCGCGCGTTTGTGGTGTATTTGTTGTGTAGCAAGTGTTGCGGCTGCAGGACGAGTTGTCCGGCAAGGAGGGGGAGTTACAGCAGGCCCGCGAAGACAGTCATTTCCTGGAACGGGAGCTGCTGTCATTACAACACAAAGTACACAAACAGCACAATTTTGTCTTTTTTTTTGGGACAAACTTCTCATTCCTGATCTCTGATTTACGACTTATTTCAACCTTTTGCTTCCCAACTTGTTTTTCGTGATTGCTGCGGTTCAGCTTGTGAAGAATAGCGTGGAGGGAAGTGTTTTGGAACTCCGGGAAAAGGTCAGAGCTCAACTTTGACATGCTTCAACAAGCTGTCAATCAACTCATCCTCATTCGTTGTGCGCGCGCGCATGTGTTTTAGGTGAACGGGTTTTTGTCGCCATCGTTCGTGAACCGAGAGAGGAGACGAAGCGAGGGCGGCGGTGCCGGCGGCGGGCTGGTGTCTGAGAAGGAGGCTCTGCTTCTGGGTAACTCCAAGCGTCCGTATGCAAATGAGATGAACCTCCGTATCCAAATGAGTTGCTCATTAGTATGCAACTGTGATTCCTGCTTTTTCTTGCGTACCGTTTAGACTTATTTACACCCATTGACCTTAATCTTGATTATCGTTCTCATGAATTACTGTATGTCTTGTATGTTGTTAGTCACATTTTTTATTTCTGGATGAATATGTTCGATGTCTGTTTTGTCAGGCGTGATGTCGGCTTTCCTGCAAGTTCATCCGTTTGGAGCCAACCTGGAATACTTGGGGTCATATGTGCAGAGACTGGACTCCCAAGTACGCGCGTGCGCACACACACATTCACAGAAACTCACACACACGCATGTACACGAACACACACGCCCATGCAGGTTCACACACACGTTCTGTATATACACACTCAAACGTACACACAAGCACACACACACATTCAATAAACACACACACTCACAAACATTACGCACAAGCTCACAAAAACAAAATGTGACACTAAGTCGACGTGTGTGTGTGTGTGGTGCTCAGGTGTCGTCGGGGCAACTGGAGCGCCTCATGGTCCGTCTGCCCCTCATGTTCCGCCAGGAGCTGAGCGGCGTCGGCGCTACGCTGGAGAAGCGCTGGAAGTTCTGCGGGTTCGAAAGCCTCCAGTCCGCATGACCCGGGACCTCTGCGCGCGTCTGCATGCGCGCGCGCGTGGGTGGGACGACAATGCTAGCCTGCTAACGATATAACGACGTTTTGCGTCAACCGCCGTCCGCGATGTTGAGGTGCGTTGAGGATGTTTATTAAAGTGTTAATGAGTGTCCATTTTGTGTCAGCGTTTGTGTTCCAACCCACACCAATATCGACAACTTGTAACTGTTGCAAGTCCGAAAGCCGCATTTGTTAAGGATTTATTGCACGTTGGGCTTGCCTTGTAGTTGGGCTGCATGAACCAAAATCTTAATCACAATCATTTTGATCAATATTTGAATCACAATTGTTGATCACATCAGGCAAGCTGCAGCCCAACATCAAACAAAATTATTAATTATTAAGTTAAATAATGATATGTAAACGTGAAATATGAACTAAAACCATCCACGCATTTCTGAGTCCCAGACGTTTTTCTGCAGAGAGACCTGAACTCAGGTCATTCGAATTTCTTGAGCTTATCTATGTCACTAGCAAAGATCTCCGCCTACCTCTCCCCCCCCCCCCGATCCAGCGCTCTCAACATAACAAACACGTGTGCTCTCACAAGTGGGTCTTCTACACGGAGGCAACCAATCAGAGGAAAGGGGGCGGTCTTAGCCAAATATGGACATAACAGATACAAAACTGGGTCAAAAAGAAGGGCCTTTTCTCGACACTTGTATGACAAAACCAAGGTCCATCCATCCATTCTAAAAACCGCTTATCCTGGTTAGGGTCGCGGGGCGTCGGAGCCTACGCCAGCGGACTTCGGGCGAAAGGCGGACTACACCCTGAACTGGTTGCCAGTCAGTCACAGGGCACATATCGACACAGACAACCATTCACACTCACATTCACACCGTCACTGAGTGGGAACTGAACCCATGCTGCCCGCACCAAAGTCAGGCGAGTGTACCACGACACCATCACATGACCAAAACCAAGTGACACTTTCATACTAAAAAAACTCCCCTCCCGAAATTAATTTCAGATTTACAGTGTGACGTATTTTCCAAATTTCACATTTGCTATTTCTATGGAATGCACATCTCCCGAAAACTCCACGCTCTGGAAATTACAGAAAGCCTCGGACTTCAATGAGTCACACCTCTTGAGTCCTTGCGCACAAATGAGACGCTTCGCAAGGTGGGTGTGTCAGAAGCCATTAAGGGAGAATGCACGTACTTTGAAGGGGCATGAGTCAGGTGCGTAAAAAACTCAATGGGTTATCAAAGACCCTAATTCTCAAAAAGATTGTGGTGGGACATGTCACAGAGTGACATTTTATGACGAAAACATTTCTAAGCTGTGTAGCAGCCTGGAAAACATTTTTTTTTGGGGGGGTAAAAATTTGTGTGGTGTGGGAAGTATAAAGTATGAGTATCATTTAATGTTACATTAACGAAGGTATGCTTTATTTGATAAGGGGTAAGGACCTGGGACACCTGTTGCCCCAAAAAAATAGAGAAACTCTCATACCGCTTAAAATGTTTTTTGATTGGGTTCTTGAGAGTTGGCAAAATTAAAAAGAAAATCTTAATTTAATATTTCGATAACCTTTTCCACGCAAATATAAATTACAGTGGGATCTGGTTCATTTCAATTATTGTCTGCTGTTTTCGTAAAAACACTGGTGCAAATTCCATTTTTGGACAGAATAAGAATGACAATCATAACATTTAAACTAAACTTACATTGGAACATTTGAGGTGTTTAAAAAAAAAAAAAAAACATCAGATGGACATTTTAATGAGGTTCTATGGCAGGATGTTGTTACTTGGATGCAAATAGACAACACTGGTAATACAAAGATTTCTAAATGTAAAATTGAAATAAACTTGGTCAAACATAAAACCACGTGTAATTATTCTTCATGATTAGAATTATTACTGGAGCTTCTCAGTTAGCACTATTCAATGGCATGCATGTAGCTCCACATTTTTGTTTTCATCTTTCTTTCTTGTCCAAAACATAAAAACATGTTTGCTATTTTTCAGATTAAAAACAAACACATAAAAAGACAAAAAAAACAAACAAACAAAAAAAAAAAAATCACACAAAATCTGGAGTTACATGTTTTACATTGGACAGTGACGCAATGCTTTTTGTGTATTATTCATACTTCATTCGAGTACCGTGCAGTCTATTCACACCTCCTGTGTGAAGGAATTAATGTATTCTCTATTCCAAAGTCCTGCTGGAGACGTGGACCGGGTCTTCCCTGCTTTTGTCTGACCGGCAAGCCTCCAGCGGCAGCAGCAGCGTGAGCGTGCGCGTTCAAGTGCATCACAGCTTAGGCTGATTGGCCAGCTTGGCCTTTAGGTTCTCTGCCAGCTTGTCCAAGAACTCGAAGGTGTTCAGGTAGTCAGCACGTTTCACACTGTAAGCAGAGGAAGATTAGTGGGAAAATGTATTAGGTTTTGAAAAGTGTTACATCCTTTTCCATGATTTAAACAACCTCTTCATCATGCTGTTCACATTTCGACCTCGTGAGACTGGAGAGATTGGAAGAGATGGGTATCGAAGTGGACGTCCATGGAAATGTATTGGTTGATTCATGGACGCCTGTTGTGAAATTTGCCATTCAACTATTTGTTTGAGAACAGCAAGTTGTGCAAAAAATACTGAAACATTGAAAAGTTGGACATACGCATTCAAATGTTTCGAGAAGGTCTGATTAAATTCACGTATTTGCAGATTTTTGGGAGGCGCGATCCTCAGTTATTGGGGGGAGCAAAATACTTTCAGTATGTATGATATTTCCTGCATCTCAATAATTGAGACAACGAGCCATTTGTGTCAGCTGTGAACATAACATGTTACACACTCCCATAGTGAAAGGGAGAAGGTGGTTTACTCGCTCCACTCCCAACGCCCGACTTACTCATCCGCTCACAAATATAACAGCAGTGGTGTTGGATTTGTGGCAGTCAGCAGGAGTGGAGAGATAAGATGGCGGCGTTCATGTCTGCTTTTGCTGACTAAACATGGCATCAAAACCAGTGGAATGTGTAAATCCATTTACTACTTACGCCTATTCGCGCTTTCGCCGTCCCTACCCTCCACTTATAGTCGGGGTCCACTGTAGTGCATTTTATGTTCATTCTAAAATTTCACCCGAAAGCTGAACATCCTGGACATTTTGTGAGTTACGTGACAGCCGCTTTAGTGAAAACGGTGATAAAGATTGTCAGCACCGACAAATTGCGACTAACTAACTTTGACAGGCCCTTGATGCAGATGGCCAAATCCTTGGTCATGAAGCCCGCCTCAATGGTCTCGACACAAACGTCCTCAAGTGCTTCCGCGAACACGCGCAGCTCCACGTTGCTGTCCAGCTTCGCGCGATGGAGGAGGCCTCGCGTCCACGCAAAGATGGATGCTGCGAGGAACAAAATGCTCCAATCATTCTCGGACACAAACAGAACGTCCATGTTTGGGTTATAGCTGATGCTCCGTACCTATGGGGTTTGTGGAGGTTTCTTTCCCCTGCTGATGTTGCCTGTAGTGGCGCGTCACTGTGCCGTGCGCCGCCTCCGACTCCACGGTCCGTCCGTCTGGACAGATCAGCACACTGGTCATCATACCCAGGGAGCCGTAGCCTATAAGGGGGAAAGATCTGTTACTGCATGTTTGCGCTTTTACAAACCAATACTTCCGGAGGCCTTACTTTAACAAACGCTTACTAGTGACTTCAACTAATTGCACACAAACGGGTGACAGAATATTAGTGAAGCATTTGAGTCTCCCCCATTGGATGTGGGCAAGGCTTTAGATGATTGCCATTTAACACAAAACTCAAACTAAAGAATGCGATTTCCGCAGAAATTGCATGTGAATGCCGAAGAGCTGACGCCGAACTGATATGCTGTGAAATCAACGCATTGTGGAAATGTACAATGTGAGACTTGAAACTGCAATGACTGGAATTGAAAGAAGGTAACTATGTAAAATATCTTTTAATTTGGGAATTTTATTGTGGAAATATGGGAATTTTGGGAATGTTCAAATAGTGGCATTGGCTTGCTTTGGTCGAGGAATGTGGAAACAAAACGATAAAATATCTGCATGAACGTTGGGGAATACAGTGTTCTCCCATACATTCCAAAATTTCTTATTCACCTATATGTGCATTTGCGCTTGTGGCTCATTTGGTAGAGCGGGTTGTCCAGTAACCCAAGGGTCGACGGTTCAAATGAACTCCGACTGTTTGCGTGTGTCAAGACACTGAACCCAAATGTGCTCCCATTGGGCCTGGCAGCAGCCGCCCACTGATGTATGAATGAGTGTGTGAATGGGCCAATGTGAGGCTTCGTAAAGCACTTCGGGCATTGTGATGGCGTAGATAAAGCGCTATCTAAGGGAAGTCCAGTTACCATTTTTTTTTTAACCTGAAAAACTCACTCAATATTGTGCTCAGGCCACTACAAATAAGTATTGCATGACCACCATCTTGTGGCATGTATTGGCAATTATAAATCTTTTATTACTTGCGGATTATTATTTTTATTTGGAATGTGAAAAATAGTTCAGAAGATATCCTGAATGAGCTGCACAGTTGGAAGTTAGAATGTGAAAGCTGAGCAACATTTTTGGGTGGAATGTCTTATTTACTTGAATGTGTTTTTTCATTTAGAAAAGGTGGAATTGTTGGAATGTGGACAACATACATTTTGTGAATATTTGGAAGTTTGAATGGTTTGAATTAGTTGAGAGATGTGGATGGAGTAAAATGTCAAAATTTGGGGAGAATAATAATGGTTTGGAATAACGTGTGAATGCTTTACAGTATTTTCTGCAAGGTCAAACTTAATCAAACTTGTTGTATATGATAAAATTGCTGCCCTGGCGATAGAAATCTAGTGGACATGTCAGTTTTCTAAATTAGTCACAGTACCATCGAGTAGAGACAGAAAATGCCTAACACGCATATTTAATGAATCAACACAGGAACCGTCAACTAAAAATAGAAAAGCCCCGTTGCTACATTTCAGATTTGTTTTGCTGTTTTATGCACCAATCCATCCATTGTGCCAACCTTGAGCCACGGAGTCAGACTGTACATCTCCATCGTAGTTCTTGCAGGCCCAAATGAAGCCTCCATCTGACTTCATGGCCTGGGCCACCATGTCGTCAATCAGCCGGTGCTCGTACCAGATACCTTTGGCCTCAAACTTAGCACGGTATTCCCTGTTGAGCAAAAATAAGTAGGAGTGTCTTTTTTTTAAATTTCAAAACGATTTCCCCCCCACATAAAATAATAATAAATCAATTAATCTGTTCCAGGCTCAAACCATCATTATCCTCATAACTTCATAATTTTTTTTTTTTTTGGGGGGGGGGGGGGTATCAAATCCACACTCCAAAATCATGCATGTTAGGTTCAAAGTCTGAATTGTCCATAGTTGTGAATGTGAATGGTCGTTTGTCAATGTGCACCCTGCGAGCAACCTGTCAAGGGTTTACCCCGCTTGTCACCCAAAGCATGCTGGGATAGGCTCAAGCTCAACCGCGACCCTAGTGAGGATAAGATATAGAAAATGGATAGACGGATATCATTGTTGATATTGAACTAAGCAGTCTTTGTACGTTGCAAAGTTCCACTACTGGTTGCATGGTTACCATTCCACTTTTCTGCATTGCCATCTATGCTGCCCCTCTGTTGTGGCATCACAGATATAAAAAAAAAAAAAAGACGGAAAAGAAAAACAGACTAGATTCTTACTGAGCTGATGTCTCAAGAGACTTGCAGCCACCTCGCATGGTTTGAACTACAGTTTGATGTTGATGAAGGTACAGTATGTCTGATTTTTCTCTGTACCCCTTTTGGTGTGTTTGACTATGAAAGAGACAAACGTACAAGTGTGTGAATGCTTCTGTGTGTATGTGTGTGCGTGCATGCGCGTACTTCTCATAAATCTCCTGGAAAATGTCTTTGAATCGTCCATCGTACTTCTTCAAGATGGTGTTCTTGGTGCTGAGGTAGAGAGGCCAGGACTTAACAAGAGCCATTTGAAAGGAGCTGTGAGCAAAGTCCCTGATGGATTTGTCTGTGTTGTACATCCCCAATGCCACGCCACCAGTGCCTGCACACAAATATTACACACGTTATAGATGATATAGAACAATAACGTGAAAGTTTTAAGAAAACAAGATGAGGAGGAAGAGACGGGGAATGTGGTGCCGGGACAAAGCGTCGAGCAGGGAGGAGACGATATCAACGTGTCCTCTGTCTGTTATCATGGGAAACGTTAGTCACAACTTTCCCCATTGTGGGACTAATAAAAGTTATCTAATCTAATCTAATCATGACGGGTTGGGTATTTTTTATTATTATTTTTTTAAATAAAGAGAGGCAGAGACTGAATACACCGTGGGCTGGACGCCAGCCCATCACGGTTCACATATAGAACTACAACCATTCATGCTCGCGTTCACTCCTCCAGTATGGACAGTTTAGACCAGGCTTTGCACGATCAGGATGTTTGGGGCTGATCATCGATCAAGTTGAAAAAAAAAAAGACAACCGATCACAAGATGGAGCAATGTGTCTACTTACATGACTTCATTTATTGTATAAACTTTTGTGCTGTATATTGAGTTTAGTATTCTCTCGCACAGAGGTGTCAAACACCAGAACCGACCCGCCAGGGGGTCCAAATCGGCCCGTGGGGATGGAGAACACATTCACTGCTATTTTTCAATAAAAGTAATTTTTGTTGCTAGTTTTGTTCACTGGAGGGTGCACTGAGAACACTTAAATGACATTGATGCACTTGTGAAGGCCAAACGTTGCCAAGTTTCAGCAGCACCCTAATATAAAATGGAGTGCCATGTTCACACTAAGATTCTGTGAAAATAAATACCATCCATCCATCCATTTTCTGAGCTGCTTATCCTCACAAGGGTCGCGGGAGTGATTCAAAAGAGGTTGGTTTGTTGTAATCTTTTTTTTTTTTTTTTTTCTCTCTCCATGCACTACCACAACTTAAATTTGTTATGTATACATTTACAAAGAGCGGCACGGTGAGGGACTGGTTAGCACATCTGCCTCACAGTTCTGAGGACCGGGGTTCAAATGCCGACCCCGCCTGGGAGGAGTTTGCATGTTCTCCCCGTGCTGTTTTTTGGGGGGGAAATTCGCATTATACATGAGAAATTATGTTACTTTAACAATTACTGTTAATGACATGCTACCTCTAACTTTTCTCACTGTCCCAGCTATATGGACGGGTGTTGTCCAGAGTTTGCGTCCGTTTGGCAGAAGAGAATTACCTGTGTAATCAAAAAAAAATATATAATAATAATTAAAAAAAAAAAAAAATACATAGCTTAAGCTTTAGTCCACTATCACAAGGCTAAGGCTAATATAGGCAATGATTAGCATCTACGGTCTTCTACTTTTCCTTTCGGCTTGTCCCTTTAGGGGTCGCCACAGCGCCGTCATCCTTTTCCACGTAAGCCTATCTCCTGCATCCTCCTCTCGAACACCAACTGCCCTCATGTCTTCCCTCACGACAGCCATCAACCTTTTTGGTCTTCCTCTCGCGCTCTTGCCTGGCAGCGCCTTCCTCATCATCCTTCTACCAATATACTCACTATTTCTCCTCTGGACGTGTCCAAAACCATCGAAGTCTGCTCTCTCTAACTTTGTCTGCAAAACATCTAACCTTGGCTGTTCCTCTGACGAGCTCATTTCTAATTTTATCCAACCTGCTCACTCCGAGAGCGAACCTCAACATCTTCATTTCCGCCACCTCCAGCTCTGCTTCCTGTTGTCTCTTCAGTGCCACTGTCTCTCATCCGGCTAATCTTCATTCCTCTGCTTGCAGTGCATGCCTCCATCTTTCTAACTGCTCCTCCACCTGCTCCCTGCAGATTACAATGTCATCTGCAAACATCATGGTCCACGGGGATTCCAGTCTAACCTCATCCTTCAGTCTATCCATCACCACTGCAAACTCTCAGTGTCCCACTTCTTCTTAGCTAACCTTTTTCCTTGTATGAGTTCCTTTCCTGTGAGGTTCCACCACCAAGTCTCCTTCTCTCCTTTCCTGCCAGAAGATACAACAAGTACTCTCCTGCCTGCCTCTCTGATCACCTTGGCTGCAGTGGTCCAGTCCTCCTGTCCACCGAGAGCCTGTCTCACCTCTTCACGAAAAGCTGCACAACACTCATCCTTTCTCAGCTTCCACCACATGGTTCTCTGCTCTGCCTTTGTCTTCCTAACCTTCCTCCCCACCACCAGAGTCATTTTACACACCACCATTCTATGCGGTCTAGCCACACTCTCCCCTACCACTACCTTTAAGTTTTCAGCCGGATGCCCTTCCTGACGCAACCCTCTGCATTTATTCGGGCTTGGGACCGGCCTACAGTTTGCACTGGCTTGTGCCCCCCCCATAGGGCTGCATTATTAGCATCTACGGTATATCGCTTTAAACAACCGATAAACACAAACAGAGCAGCAACACATGTAGAGAGACAATATAACAGTACTCACAGTCATACACCGTATTCTTTATTTTTTGCTTTCAACTGTATGAATCCCATTTGAGTTCTAGGCATGACATAATCTGGTGCAATAGGATTGGCTGCTGCATCTAGGCAGGAAAGTAAGCACGGAGTGAGTATGAATCGACCTTTATACTGCCCCCACGTGGCAAAGGTACACACACCAGAATGAGCAGCACAATATGCATTGAATAAAAGAGTAAGTGTGACAAAAACAGTTTAATTCTTTTTAAAATTCTATTTAAGTATGCCATCACTGTATGTTTTTATAAAGTATATCTTTTTTTATCATCACATGGGAAGGATTGACTGGATTAATGCCATTTCCATTGATTTCAATAGGTAAAGATGATTTGAGATAAGAGTGTTTCAAATTAAGAGCATGGTAATGAACAAATTAAACTCATATCTCAAGGCACCACTGTAATTATCCATTCCATCCATTTTCTGTACCGCTTATCCTCGTGGGCATGCTGGAGCCAATCCTTGCCGACTCTGGGCAAGAGGCGGGGTACACACTGTACTGGTCGCCAGCCAATCCAAGGGCAACCATACACACTCACATTCACACCTACGGGCAATTTACAGTCTTCAATTAACCTACCATGCATGTTTTTGGAATGTGGGAGGAAGCTGGAGTACCTGAAAAAAACAAAAAACAAAAACAAAAAAAAACCACACACGCAGGCACGGGAGAACACGCAACCTCCACACAGGCGAGGCCAGATAGGAACCCGTGTCCTCAGAACTGTGAGGCAGATGTGCTAATCAGTCGTCCACCGTTCTACAATCAATTAATCACGTTCATGAATAGTTATCAAATTATTTCAAATTTGACCTGAAAACAACTACACTTTAAAATAAATGAATTGACTAATTAACAACTAATCAATTATCAAATTAATCCATTTTATTTATCAATCTATTTTGGTAATCGATTAATTGTTGAGAGAATTTAAAATTGTCCAAATCCTCGGAATTTCAGCCTCTCAACAGTAAACATTCTCAAATTTTGCAATCCTCCATGAAAGCAGACCGATTAGCTATGTGTTTCATCAAAATAAGACATTACTTATTTTATTACTTTGGAAAATCATCAACATTTTTTCCTACTTTCCGACACGTTACAGACCAAACCAGTAACTGAATCCAAATCACCTTATGTTTGTGCATTTTCTGCACTGTCAATTTGAAATAATGCCGTTTTTGAATAAAGGCATGTAAATAAATAAATAAAAATGTACCAAATATTCAAAAAATAATCAACATGTTAATCAATTATTAAAATAATCGTTAGTCGCAGCCCTAAAATAAAGGATTGTAATTTACAGAGTGCTAAAAGAGATTAAACAGACTAAAAAAAAAATCTAACTCTGGCTAAAAACACCTTTTCAACAAAAAAAAAGTTGGTAAAATACTTACAGGTAGAGTGTGAAAAGGGAATAAAAGAATAAAACAATTTATGTCAGATGCTTGCGTGTACTCAGCTACCTTCAAAATTATGGACAACGAACTTGACCTGCTCTCCGCTTACTGGCGTGTAGATCATCTCCACTTTGCCCGGCCCGGGAATCACAAAGTCGGTGGCTTTGTACTGCAGGGAACATAGTGAAGAAAAGGTCAACGCTGTACAAATACATGACCCAAACAAAGTAACATTCAAAGACCCACTAAGGAAGCCAACAGAGACACTAGCCGAAAAACACAAAACACTTCAGGGAAGATGCCTTTTTTGGGTTGTAGGCATAGCTTGATGGCTAACTGCACAATGTAGTGATGATAGAAATGGGTCAAGCTATTATTACTAAGTTACTCGCAATTAACTCATAATTCCGGCGAAGAGCTTTAGAGGGCATTATACTGCATAGTGGGGGAGGGCCGACTCATCCTGATCCCTGGGCACGTCCTACCCCAAAAACCCGGCCAGCTGAGATGGTGAGAAAGAGTTTCAAGCTATAGCTCAACAATTCAGTACTTGTTCTCAGTCTTTGCACATTTTCAGCAATTCCCTGCAAACATATTTAATGCATTTAGAAACAAAGTATGAAAATTACTTCAGTGCGACTTTAAAGTAATGGTCTGTTAAACTCCGTTTGATATAAGCGATAGAGCAGAGCTTTTCAGAGACATTACACAACTTTCCGGCACATGACTCTTCACCTAGATAGAGTTCTTGCTCTGGGGCCGGAGCAGTGTTGACTCTGGCCTGAAGGCCAGGACATGACGGTACAAAGGCCTTCTTATGAAATAAAAACATTTTACTATAGATCTCCTGACGACAGAACATGTCTGCGATAACCACAACTCAGTGAGAGAGACAGTCAACAGTTTGTTATGCATTAAACGGAACTGAGTCCCCCCACCCCTGCCCCCTCCCACAAAAATTCTTCCTAGTCTATGAGGAAATAACTTTGACTCAAACAAGATTGTTGACTTATTTTCTAATTCTATCTATAAATGGGACCATACTTTTTGACACGGAAGTGTGTACTAGGGCTGTAAGGTATTGGGAAAAAAATGACATATAGATTTTTTTTTAAACCTGTGCTATATATTGTGATGTGAAAGAATGCAGGACCAGTGTCCGGAAAGCTTGTTTCCTACGCAAACTAGTTCAAAGTTCTGTTCATTGTTCCAAAAATAAACTAGTTCAGTTCATAATTCAAAATTTTGAAAAACGAACGAGCAGATATATATATATTATTTTTTTCCCCCAATGTTGCTGACGTGCTATTACCTTCAAAATACTGGTATTTAATTTCTCCATTGTTGCCACGCATTCAGTCCACACAAGTATCCAGATGCAGCTTTCACACTACAATCTCAAATGAAGGACAAAACATGTTGTTTGAATGGTGTTTTTTTTTTTAAATGAAGAAATAAAACAAAAACAGGACTTTTGTCCTTAATGTGGAAATGAAAACACGCAACACAGTATGACAGGGACGATGGTGAAAGGACACGGAGAACTTTGCATTCCTTGCAGCTCCGACTGACTATACTAGCAGAATAATTTATCCATCCATCCATTTTCTGAGTCGCTTCTCATCACTAGGGTCACGGGCGTGCTGGAGCCTATCCCAGCTATCATCGGGCAGGAGGCGGGGTACACCCTGAACTGCTTACCAACCAATCGCAGGGCACATACAAACAAATAACCATTTGCACTCACATTCACACCTACGGGCAATTTAGAGTATTCAATTAATCTGCCATGCATGTTTTTGGGATGTGGGAGGAAACCGGAGTGCCCGGAGAAAACCCACGCAGGCACGGGGAGTACATGCAAACTCCACACAGGCGGGGCCGGGGATTGAACCCCGCTCCTCAGAACTGTGAGGCTGACGCTCTAACCAGTCGTCCACCGTGCCACCCATAATAATTTATCTATTCTTATATTTCAAAACATCACATCGACCCTGCGACGTGACTATTGCGTACAAGTACATCGTGATGACGATATCGTGCAGCCCTAGTGTGTACTGCTAATAATACAAAATATGTGATGGGGGCAAAAAAAATCCCGTAAATCAAGCCAGCTCACGTGTTATCTAATTAACCTTTGAGGTACTGTAAGTCCCACAGTCCAAAGAATTGTATGGTTTTAGAGGATCAAAATGTATTCCACCTGATCTTTCAGATTCTCTTGAAAACATTATCTACATTACATTAGAAAAGAAGTTATAAATTGGTCATCATTAAGGGAGTCTGTGTTATATTGCCTGCGTCAGGCAGCACCGAGGTCAACAAGAAAAGATGCAGCGTAATTAACAGCAGATCAAAGAGGATGCCCCTTGACTGCAATACAGTCTAGCGCATAGGCAGCACTGAGCTCTACTAGATGTGCAGCATAATAGAAGGAGAGGCAGAGAAGGTTCCCCAACTAAATAAACTCAACGAAACGAAACTCCGGAAATTGTCATTTTCTCCACAAAGCAAATAATATATGCCTGTGAGTATTTTGTATCTGTTCTTGCTCCGTGTGTGTTAAAGTAGCAGTTGTTTTAACAGCAGGTTTATAATTACCGAGACATCAATGCTAATTCCCATTAGCCCGTCTATGCTATTTCACATTATATGTTAGCATTAAGTTCGTAGACTTAAGCTCAACAAAAATACATGCTTTGAACATTAAGGTGTTTAAATATACCATGTTTCTTATTTGTCATTGTTATGTCATGCATCAGTTCTAAAGTAAACTTCAACAGCAAACAGCTTGAAGCAAGCCCATTTTTTTCTCTTATTTGGAGAACTTTGCAAGCAACAGTTTTCTTCTTTTCGTTTACCTGATCTCCATGGGCATGCCTGCCAATGATGATGGGCTTGACCCAGCCAGGCACCAGACGGGGGATGTTCCGGCAAATGATGGCCTCCCTGAAGACGGTGCCGCCCAGTATGTTCCGAATGGTCCCGTTGGGCGAGCGCCACATCTGCTTGAGCTTGAACTCCTCCACGCGCTTTTCATCCGGCGTGATGGTGGCACACTTGATGCCCACGCTGTAGCGCCGCACCGCCTCAGCTGCCTCCACCGTCACCTGGTCATTCGTAGCGTCGCGGTTCTCCATTCCTAAGTCGTAACTGTGTGGGTAGTGAGAGAAAAATTTTTAGTCACACGGGAGGTTTTGTTTCTTGACATTTTGTAATTTTTTTTATTACCAATCATTTATTCTTAGTTTCATTTTGCACTGCAAACTGTTGACATATTGTATGCTGAAAATTAGTGCAGTAAAAATGTTTTCCCTAACATGATCAATAATTTTGATGAATAATCATGATTACATTATTGATAAAAATAATCATGATTATCATTTTGGCCATAATTATGGAACACTAGCTCAATATCATTCATTCCTCCATTTTCTATAGTGCTTGTCCTCATTATGGTTGCATGTGAACTGGAGCCTATCCCAGCTGACTTTGGGTGAGAGGCAGGGTACGGCCTAAACTGGTTGCCTATCAATTGCAGGACATATATAATTTATAAAGAACCATTCAAGTTCTCATTCATACCTAGGTGAAGACGTGTTACTCATAACTCCACTGTGGTGCCAGGGATCAATTTCAAATTACAACACTGTGGCGACTAGTATTGTTACGTTCGCGAACGTTTCGTTCTGAAGAACAAATCTTTTTAGTGAACGAACTGAACCGAATCAGTTTATGAAATGATTAGTTCTTTTAGCTTGGCCGCCGTGAGGCGAGCGAGTCGACTGGGAGCGGAAACCATTTCCGAATCTTCGGCAAATGACCAATGAGCAGCCAGCGTGCAGGCGGGGGCAGAACTTCATTAAACATACTGCCATGTGATTTGCGATTCGCCAGCGTTGTCACTCACTTCGGGGAATGACCAATCAGCAGCCAGCGTCAGGCAGCGTCGTGCAGGCAGGGGAGGGACTTAAGTGAACTGAGTGATTCGTTCAGTGAACTGGTGTACTGAGGAACTGAAGAGTGATTCGTTCCGGGGAGGGACTTAAGTGAACTGAGTGATTCGTTCAGTGAATTGAGGAACTCAAGAACTGAAGAGTGATTCGTTTGTTGAACTTACATTTGCGATCCGTTAGACACGAGTGATTCGTTCGTTGAACTTCTTCGTTTGTGATCCGCTAAGGAGCGATGTACTAGTACGATGAGTGAGTTGTTTTTTGCAAGGAACGGCGTACTACGCCGTGAACGTACTCATGAGTTTACTTGAACTCAGAACACACACACAAAATACAACCAAGAGTGGAATTTTATGGTATATTTAATGACATCTACAAGGGATCTAGAGGGAAACACACGAAGGGGTCTAACAAACACTAATAACGGTAAAAGGGAGGAAAATCATCATACGAAAAGGGGGATAGAACATTGTGTGTTGGACTAAAGTTGGAAACGTGAGCATTTACTGCGTTGAGTCAGAGAGAGAGAAAGCAAAGTTGGGAGTTCGTGTGAAGCTCGTAATTTCCCCAAAATTATTAGGCACTGATGTTGTACATCATAGTAAGGACTGCAGTGTCGATTCACGAACGCAGATCAGCTGGTCTTTGGGGAGTAGTCTTCCTCCGGAACTCAGGTGGAAACGAAGCAGGTTTGGTTGAAGGAAAAAAAGATGCAACAACAAGAAATGATATTGTCCCATTTGGATGCGCTCGTAACTTTCCTGCCGGTTGAACTGGTGGCGGTCCGAGCTCTGGCCTCAGATGCGTGCGGGACCGGTACAGGATGCCAGTAGTTGCTCGCTGAGGCTCTGCCGACCAATCGTGGCTAGGAAAAGCGATCAAAGTCGCATGGCCGACTTCGATCGAAAACGCCGCCGGTTTGGTTGCGGCGGCCGTTCGCGCACGTGGTGGCTCTGGAGGCGCCAGATGACAATGGAAACAAAAGAAGGGGGAGGGGGTTGGCCGGAGGCTACCCGGCTGGCGAGCTGCCAGCAAGACAAGAGGAGAGGAAAAACACAAGACTGGAGGGAGAAGGTGTGAGTTAAGAGTTAAATACCCCATACACACCTATTTGTTATATAAGATAATGCAGACATAGATCTAATTATTTCCATTTTCCATCCCATTTTTCTTCACTAGGGTCGTGGGCGTGCTGGAGCCTATCTCAGCTGACTGGGCGAGAGGCGAGGAAACAGAAAAAGAAAAGTTTACCTGGATCAGTTTGTTGTGCCAAAATCAACCAATGAATTAGAAAAGAAACAGGCAAAAGAAAAATCACCTGTATCAGAACTTCCCCGTGTTATTAGAGAAGACTCTTCTTCAATGAGGAGCTGTAGTCCTCCTTCCCTTTCCCCTCCTTAGTTAACGTTAATGAGCAATAAACTGTTATCTATTTATTTTATGTTTTATTTCTTTAAAAGTGTGTTTTCACTTATGTCTATATTGCACTATATTTATTTTTAACCACACATTGATAAAAAAGGTAAGTATAATTTAATTTAACATTACCTTGAGTTAAGAACAAACGGGGTCACGGAACCAATAAACACATTCACTGCCATTGACGGCTTTAGAAGTCAAATATCCATGTTAACTGGGAAGGCTTGCAGTGAATGAGTTAAGTTTCACTGCATACAGGTATACAATAATAGAATGTAACTTCAACCAAACTATCAAACAAATAAATATCAAAACAGCAAACATAAGTAATATGGCTCCCACACATACAGTGGTCTCCATTTTAGAAAAGATGCGATCAGTTCTCTGCGCCGGCTGTCAAAAAAAACCCAACAACAACAAAAAAGAAAAAACACTGCTTTTATTTAAAAAATGATGTTCTATACTGTATATTATATGATTCTTATTAGGTGATTAGTCATCTGTGTTGATGCTGTGATGGATTTAAAAAAGGAGGACAGTTAAGAAGATGAAGCCAAAGAGTGTCGAGGGCAATAACCTACATTTCTGCGGCATCTAATTCACCTCATTTCTCTGCTAATTGTACTTCTTGCAAGACCTGACAAGCTGCATGAATAAAAGGCATTAACCTCCAACCTGGCTCACTTTATTTGCACCTACACACTTTGTTTGAGAACAGACATGACCTTTCACCCACTTTCTCCATCCCGAGCAACAACATCCTGAATCGACACCCATGATTTTATGTCTAATATACCAGTGAGAAGGAAGCTTTCAGCAAACAAGATCAGGTTTGACAAGTATATTGTCTGTGTGTGTTGGATTGCCAAGGCATGTGTGAGAGGGACATGCATACCAACATTCTTTGGACAAGCAACCCCATATGGGTTGCAAAGTCTTACGTGACATGTGCGTACGTGACACTGTGAGCCCTTTTTCACAACACTATTTACAATATCTAGAACCATTAAGTGCATCTAGTATGACAATAAACAGCCATCTCAATGACACGTGTTTCGAAGTGTGAGTTTGGATAATAACTCAACCAAAATGTGTGTGAGCAAAGGTTACACAAAGTTTGACAACACCAAACGGATATAATTACGCCATCGCAGCAAAACATTGATAAAGGTTGCTCCAAATTGATAGCTAAAGCCCAGTCCGTCCAAAGTTACGTGAAGTGAGCAGACTCACATTCAAAACTGTTACGACTCCAGCTTCACCCGATGCCTTGCCAATTGTTATCAAAGTACTGTTTCAGTTAATTTTCAATGTGGTTAACTTGCTTTTCACACTTGTGTGACAATTATGACATTAAGCCTATGTTATTAAAGTTAAGACTGACTGTTTCATTGATTTTAACGTTAAATAGAGGTGATAGTAATACCATATACGTACAGATTATATACACACATACACACACAGACATACATATACATATATATATATATATATATATATATATATATATATATTAGACTTTAAACCGATCTGTTCGGCTTGATCGTATCAACCGATAATTAGCCTTTTATGCTGATCGGCTTTAATGTCATAATTTGCCGATTCGATCGGCTCCGCAAAAGACATTCACTCCGCGTTGCCGTCATGTACAGTATGTTTGAATCCAACAGCTAGTTTATTTCTAGCCTTGTCGTGTGTCTTTTGACGTAGTACTGTAAATATCTGCTCGCCAATAAAGTAATTTAAAAAACATGTCGGCAGGGTGGGACAGACGACAAGACAAATTTGGCCTTTCACGGTTGTACTATGTCAGACTACTGCAATGAAATCTTGTATTCCGACACCACTTCATCCCGTCTTTATTGGCTTTATCTTATCAACGCAAACATCGGATACACTCGTTACCATGGCGACAACAACAACAACAACAATGAATCGCACGTGTATTGTGTTGGTCAAAAAAGAACAAAATGGGGGAACAAACGTGTGGTGGTCACAATCGCTTAGGAGAGGACATTCTTTTAAGGATTGCTTGAGGAATGTTCACATTCTTTGAATAAAATACGGCTCGCAAGCAGGCAACAAAACATTATGTCGCCTAGCAAGCCACTAACGGTTGTACATAAACATGCCGGTGTTCGGTCAAATCATGCTCTAAAGTTTCAGTGTGTGTGAAGTAATTCCATTATGTCTGTCATGTTGTAATGTTGGCGGCACGGTGGACTAACACTGGTTAGAGCGTCAGCCTCACAGTTCTGAGGACCCGGGTTCAATCCCCAGCCCCGCCTGTGTGGAGTTTGCATGTTCTCCCCGTGCCTGCGTAGGTTTTGTCCGGGCACTCCGGTTTCCTCCCACATCCCAAAAACATGCATTAATTGGAGACTCTAAATTGCCCGTAGGCATGACTGTGAGCACGAATGGTTGTTTGTTTCTGTGCCCTGCGATTGGCTGGCAACCAGTTCAGGTTGTACCCCGCCTCCTGCCCGATGACAGCTGGGATAGGCTCCAGCACGCCCGCGACCCTAGTGAGGAGAAGCGGCTCAGAAAATGGATGGATGGATGTTGTAATGTTAGTTTGACCTGATTATAGAATACTTTTGAAGATACTTAGTATACAGTACACAGGTGTATACAGTAAATGAACAAGTCATTTAAATAGACATTGCTCCATCTTGTGATCGGATCGGTGATATCAGTTATTGTTTTTTTTAAACTTGCTGATGGGTGATTGCCCACAAAAATCCTGATCGTGTAAAGTCCAATATAAACACACATACAGTATATCAAAACGTTCCAGCATTTGAAGCTGTGCTTTTAAGACAACCATTAATAAACGACATGCCGGTATTGTTTGCTTTTCCTCACCCAGATCCAGAAATACCATTAATACCCCTGTAGTCTATGATATCATTACCTGTGCAAGTCCAGTTCCAGGTAGGGGAAGATTAGCTTCTGCTTGATGAGCTCCCAGATGACACGGGTCATTTCGTCACCCTGCATCTCCACCACAGAACCGGCCTTGATTTTGGTAGCCATTGTCGAGCCTGCAAACGCACACGGAACACAAGCGTTAGGATTGGGATGAAGCCATCGAAAAGTAGGGGGAGTAGTGAATCGGTGAATGAGTTCATTCATAGTGGGACGCAGCATTAGTGCCAGTTCTGATTATGAAGACTACAAAAACCCTGCAGATTAATTTCTTAAACTTCAACCAGATCTCTGTGGTTTCTAAATAAAAGCTACGCCATTGTCTCCTTTTAAAATGTGATTTGTCAATATGAATGTGGGTCTTTCTAACTTTTCCTCACTAGTAGAAGCTTTTCAAGTGAATGGCTCACTTGTGAAAGTTATACATGGCAGGCAGGGAGGGAGGCAGGGGGGGGAATTTATAGGAGGAACACCCAAACAGGAAGTAAAAGTATAACTGGAGCAGGATGAGCAGTCTCATCAAATGGAGGGGGGGGAAAAACGACAACCGTCAAACTAACCAAACATGACAAGAAGCTTGCCCCACACGATATGTACATTTGAAAAGCAATGGAGTCGTTCTCTCGTCTTCAATTGTACACTCTCGTACAAAACCGAAGCCCCATTAGCACGAGAAGAGAAGCGAACAATGGCAGTGACAATACCGTCCTTCCTGCGGCTTGACAGTCTATCACGAAGACAGTACTAAAACCGTGCATATTCCTACCTTATTTAGCGGGTAAAAAGGGAGGAAGAAGGCGGAATAATTCCCACAATTAGCTCGAGCTGGGAGAGGTTGCGACAGGCTGGCAGCAAGGCGAGCAGGTTGGTCGCCTGCTTCCTCCCATTCGGGCTAGTTTGACAAGACATCCACCAATCAGAGAAGAGAGGAAAACGTTAAGTACCAATCAGACGCGACCGTACGACTGAGTGGGCGTGGCGTCGTGTATTTTGGGCGTCAATGTACTATGTCTGGTGGTCGATGTATAAAAGCACCAAAAAAACAAAACAAAAAACAAAAACAAAAACAATAATACAAAACGTCGGCCTATGTTTGATGTTTGTATCATTGTTGTTTCATATACTTTTTATTAATCTCTTATATATTTAAAATAAATGTTCAGGTGTTTTATTAAGTTCATTCATGTTTTCGTTTACCAAAACACAATTTTCCGTTGCATTTTTAAACCACACAATAGTATAGGTTTACAAATTAAAAATGTTATATTTCCAACCGCTAGATGGCAGAAGCTCACTATGCGATTGATTCCACCTTTTATCTCGCTTTCAATACAGCCACGTGGACCAGAGGAGAGACAACAAAGTGGCAGGTGTCTCAGTTTAACATCCACGATTATTTGTCGAAATGTCACGATTCGTCATTGTTTTCTACAATTTTTAAAACAATTGATGTAACATTGTCCGAATATAACACGTGGACACCTCAGATGTGCTCACTAGGCCTTAATATGTAATACAAAATGTTGATTGAATCATATGTAGGAAAGTAGGTGGACATTGTCTTCTTTCTCACATGCATCGCCACACCACACATGCATTAAACTGTCCTGAATGCATGTTTGTTTGTTCCAGAAAGGCAAATGCTCGCCGAATTACACACCTGCCAGTATTTATTTATTTTTCTTCCACAAAGCAGAAGATGAAAAAAAAATGAACTGGCAGTTCTTTGTTGTCCCCCACCTCCACTTTGAAAGAGGACCACATCGTCAGGACCTTATAGGCGTCACGTGACTCTGCATCTGCTCTCTCTTGATAACCAAGAGAGGGAGAAGGAGGGAGATGGGGGGAGGTGAGGGGAAAGGAGAGCGAGAGAACGAGAGAGAGGGGTGAGGAGGAGCTTGTCGCTATAAGATTCACTCACACACCATCAGCACCACAAAGTCACAGTCCATCCGTCCATTGTTTGCTGCGTCTCTCCTGCTTTGTTATAGCGCGTAAACCCAGGCTCACCTTTGGGCACCGCTCAGCTGGAAGGTGCGCCTTAACTAAACCCTCACGCTTACCCTTCAGTTCGCTCTCTGTCTTGGGCTCGATTATGGTCACAGCCCCCCCGGTGCCAAGGTGGAGCCGCCGCGCGTTTCTCGGATCGGTGCGCTCCTCCAGGGGCTGGGATGCGCACCGGGTACCTCCCGTTTCCTGCCGAGCTTTGGGTCTGAGCAGCGGGAGGAGGAGTCCAGCGGCGCCCCGGGGCGCCGAGTCAGGAGGACCCAGTCGACCCGGAGCAGGATGCCGGTGATGAGAGGGCTGCTGGCCCCGCAGAACACCTTCCTGGACACCATCGCCACAAGATTCGATGGCACCCGTGAGTACTCATGATTGTCTATAAATATAAGTTTGTCAATGTATTTTCTTTCACTTCTCCATACATAAAAATGCCACTATAGCTTGAAGATTATGAATGCACACTGGTCCCTTCATTCATGAGTAGTTGGCAGAATTATAAATATACTGCAATGGTTCTTTGAGAATGAGGCAAGCAGTTCAAGGCTCTTTTCTAAGGTTGTGATGTAAATAAAGCCTAGTGTTTGCAAGGGAGTGTGTCTGAGCATTTTACTTGCAGTTTTAGTGGGGATCTTATTTTTCCTTTGGCGAGAGTGGTTTGCGAACAGATGCAATGAGCATTCCCTGTGTGTTCAGGCCCATGCTGGGTAGGTGGGCGGGTGCGAGAGGCTTATATTGCATTTGGGCTCTTTTCGTCTTCTGTCCCTTCACGCTGAATATTTGTGGAGTTTGTGTGAATGCTGCAAAGAGAACGGTCAGCTCTTCTCGTCTTCATTTTCAATAGCGTGTTTGAGTAAGCAATCCATTTACTGGACAGGAAGTATTGGGATGCTCCTCGTAGTCAATTTCTAATCAATCAGGTATTGGACTAAAACCTTAGTTTGCAGATTTATTTGCGCCAGCCCCAACATTTTTGGTAGGACTCCGTTCTGTTCCCCAGTGCACAAACTCCATGGAGGATTGTTGGTGTGCAAGAAGCCTCAAACTGATTTGGGCACACTGTTAAACATTTCATAGGGTTTTACAGTAACTTACTGGCAGCAGTATTGCCAGTAAGTTACTGTAAATTCAAGATGACAGTAATTTACTGGCAACACTGTTGTCAGTAAATTACTGTTTGAAAAAAAATGAAAAAGTGGGAGGTGAGTAGTCTCAATTTGATTCTGGACTCATGCACAACTTGATACGTCGTACTCATACACCAGCTGTGAATCATTATTTGTGCAATACTAGTTGATTAACTTACCTGAATCAGGTGACACTCTTCAAAAGCAGCAATTGGCTCTTGTCTCTTCACCACTACAATGAGCTTTCTCCAGTGGAAACATACTACATACTGTATATAATAGAAGCATATACAACCCCAATTCCAATGAATTTGGGACATTGTGTTAAACATAAATAAAAAACAGAATACAATGATTTGCAAATCATGTTCAACCTATATTTAATTGAATACACTACAAAGACAAGATATTTAATGTTCAAACTGATCAACTTTATTGTTTTTAGCAAATAATCATTAACTTAGAATTTTATGGCTGCAACACTTTCCAAAAAAGCTGGGACAGGTGGCAAAAAAAGTTGAGGAATGCTCATCAAACACCTGTTTGGAACATCCCACAGGTGAACAGGCTAATTGGGAACAGGTGGGTGCCATGTTGGGTATAAAAGGAGCTTCCCTGAATTGCTCAGTCATTCACAAGCAAAGATGGGGTGAGGTTCACCTCTTTGTGAACAAGTGCGTGAGAAAATAGTCGAACAGTTCAAGGACAATGTTACTCAACGTACAATTGCAAGGCATTTAGGGATTTCATCATCTACGGTCCATAATATCATCAAAAGGTTCAGAGAATCTGGAGAAATCACTGCATGTAAGCGGCAAGGCCGAAAACCAACATTGAATGCCCGTGACCTTCGATCCCTCAGGCGGCACTGCATCAAAAACCGACATCAATGTGTAAAGGATATTACCACATGGGCTCAGGAACATGTCAGAAAACCAATGTCAGTAAATACAGTTCGGTGCTACATTCGTAAGTGCAAATTGAAACTCTACTATGCAAAGCAGAAGCCATTAATCAACAACACCCAGAAACGCCGCCGGCTTCTCTGGGCCCGAGCTCATCTAAGATGGACTGATGCAAAGTGGAAAAGTGTTCTGTGGTCCGACGAGTCCACATTTCAAATTGTTTTTGAAAATTGTGGACGTCGTGTCCTTTGGCCCGGGCCAAAGAGGAAAAGAACCATCCCGATTGTTATGGACGCAAAGTTCAAAAGCCAGCATCTGTGATGGTATGGGGCTGTGTTAGTGCCAGTGGCATGGGTAACTTACACATCTGTGGAGGCACCATTAATGCTGAAAGGTACATACAGGTTTTGGAGAAACATATGCCGCCATCCAAGCAACGTCTTTTCATGGACGCCCCTGCTTACTTCAGCAAGACAATGCCAAACCATATTCAGCATGTGTTACAACAGCGTGGCTTTGTAGTAAAAGAGTGCGGGTACTAGACTGGCCTGCCTGTAGTCCAGACCTGTCTCCCTTTGAAAATTTGTGGCGCATTATGAAGCGTAAAATACGACAACGGCGACCCCGGACTATTGAACAGCTGAAGCTGAACATCAAGCAAGAATGGGAAAGAATTCCACATACGAATCAACAATTCGTGTCCTCAGTTCCCAAACGTTTATTGAATGTTGTTAAAAGAAAAGGTTATGTAACACAGTGGTAAACATGACCCTGTCCCAGCTTTTTTGGAACATGTTGCAGCCATAAAATTATATGTTAATGAATATTTGCGAGAAACAATAAGGTTTATCAGTTTAAACATTAAATATCTTGTCTTTTTAGTGTATTCTATTAAATATAGGTCGAACATGATTTGCAAATCATTGTATTCTGTTTTTATTTATGTTTAACACAACGTCCCAACTTCATTGGAATTGGGGTTGTGCAACAATGCTTTTGTGCAATGGTGCCACATTATTTGTGTTCAGGATTTCTATACAATAGATTTCTATGGTCATTCTCTTTCTTGTGTTATCATATTTTCTTGCATGTCTCTCATTATACAGTATACATGGCTTGCAGAAGAAGTATGCCAAATTGAATAATCACAATGAAGCTCACACTTGTATCTAGTGCAGTTGAAAAGTTACCAGGTAACACTTAGTTTGGATTCACTTAGCATATAGCTGAACTAACCGGGATGTCACTCTATTGCATACAACCCACAGTCTGGGTTTCATGAAAACAAAGTGCAACATCCCAGCAGCACACCCGGGCCTCGGGTGGGAACTCCTTCGCAGCACACGATAAATGTAACATGAGAGTTAAATAAGGCACACATTCAACGAACTATGGGTAACATACACACACATTATTCATGTTACGTTAATCCTGATTGGTCATGAACATTAGGATTAGCATCTTTATTACGGCAACAGTTCAACATTTCATGGCGCAATGCATGCTGGGAGCCCCACGGCTTCTGCTACAAAATACAGCAACTCTCTGTGTGACGTCAACCAAAATCCCATGATGCAGTGGAAACTGTACTGAGTGACTGTACAATCACTTTAAAGTATTTTACTGTATGGTATGTGGTAAATAACTGTAGAATTTACAGGAATGTCTGACAGTGTAGGGATACGAGCTAAGCAAGGCTCTGCATCCAAACTCAATCAGCAACTCTTTTATTATACTTTATCACTTCATGCAGGTGTAATGTCTAAATATCCAACTACTTTTTATTTTTTTGAACCTGTCCTGTTCCATGAACATGCAGAATGGCGGCCCTGTATGCTATTTGTACTGGAACCGTTTTGCTGTGCAACTAGGGAGTTTGAAATACTCCTGCTTATTTTTTATTTTTATAATTATTCTGATGTTTATTGAAAATGCAGCCGGACAGAAAAGTATTTTATGGGACAGACAGAGTGCCAGAACAGACAAGGGGAATAGGGATGCAAACCACACCAGAACAATAGTAAGACAGTCTAGATATGACAACAAGTAACGTTACAAAGTGAATTGAGCCCATTCCGCAGGGGACCCAGCCAGAGGGACGCCACCCCCTCCCAAGGACCCAGAGCGGTCCCCCAGCCCAACCGAAGCGCCTAACAGGAGGGACAAGGGTACCGGAACAACCTGTGGCATGGCGGGCCAGAGAGCAGGCTGGAGTGCCGAAACACCCGGCCAAGTGTTCACCTCAGCCTGACACTGCCCTCCCCCCACTGACGGGTGTATGATTGTATGATGTATTAAAATACTTTTTAAAAGCACCGGATACATAAATGTATAGTGTCGCATACATGTGTGTTGTGTGCATTTTAGAATGAGTCTGACACAATTGCGAGTGGAGTTCCTTATGGAAATGCTTAAAGTCCATTCACTTTCTAAGACGGTTGGAACCCCAACCCTTGTTCTTGGATGTCAAGTAGGTGGGCACAATGTCCCAGTACTTCTGTCCATGCATGTACATATTGTATGCTATGTGGTTGCGTAGAACGGTGCCCCAACATCCATCTAAACTAAGAATCACAACACAATGTTGAGGGGAGTTCCTCGGGGAAAATGTTTGAGGTTCATTTTGGAAAAAGATTGAACCCTTGTGTAAATCAAACTTTACATTTTCCTCCATTGTCACTTCCTGTCCGTGTCCTTTTGCCTCATGCTTTTGTTCTCCTCACACAGTTGCCTACTCTGACAGCTAGTTACAGTTCCGCCCTGTACATCTCTGTGGAGATGCTCATCACTTCCCAGTTAATATTTGAACGATAAAGACAGTTGTGTTTATCTTGTTGTCTCCAGTATAATGGTCTCATCTGCATGGGAATAAAAAGGCGACAGTGCACAAATGCATCCGCCCACTGCCGGCACCACACACACACACACACACACACACAAACACAACGACAAGACAAACCAAACAGTAGCGGGAGAGTGGGTGGGGGGGTTGGGGGGGGGGGGGGGGGAAGAACTGTGTCTTTGTGTCTTAAGCACTGGCTGTGTGGATCAGCCCCCGTCACATCAAGACGCGGCTCTTCTCTCTCATGGTGTCCCTCCCCCGGGCTGCATGCTTATAATTACATATCTCCAGCAGAACTATGTACAGTCATTGTAATTAACTGCACAGATGTCAATAACCCATTGTGACCCATTCATGGCTGTCAGACTGGGCATGGGTGGGGCATATGAGGAGGGTGCTGGTGGTGGTGCTGATTGTGGGGGGCAGGGGGCTGGCTGTACCAGCCATACTAAGGGGAGGAGAGGCTCTTCCATTGTGTGTCACATTGCCATGTTGTTGTAAATGATGTGACATTACTTCCTGAAGAAAAGCCTTTAGTGGGGAGGTGAAGGCCATGTGTGTACTTGATTGGATTGTGTGTGTGTGTGTTTGTTTGTAGTAGTAGTTGTAACAGCAATCTTGCATGAAGGCCAGTGGGCAAGGTTGTGCCGGGCCAAATCCAAAAATCTGCTCTTTCTTTTCAGTAAACAGTATGTTATATTTAATAAGGAGGAAGATTGAGGCATATTCCATATTTATGCAAACGCATCTATTTAACTGGGTTGGGGGAGAGGCATTTGTTTGGATGAATTTCTGTTCATCCATTGTCCTTACCACTTGCCCTCATTTGGGTTGCTGATGGGCTGGAACCTATACCAGCTGAATTAGGTGAGAGGCGGGTTGCATCTTGGACTAGTTGCCATCAGTGGCAGGGCACATATAAACAAACAAGCATTCCTGTGGACAATTCAGAGGCTTCAATTACTCTAACATGCACATTTTTGGAATGCGAGAAGAAGTCGAAGTAGTCTACGTCAGAACTCCACATGTAAGGACCTGAGTTAACATTTGATCTCTCAAGTGTGAGGAAGAAATGCTAACTACTACTCCACCATGCTGTCCTTATGTGACAATTTTGGGATGGTTATATCAAAAAAATCGACTGGTACAGTATATGTCAAATCACACTAAAGCCGTGATTCTCAACTGGTTGGTTGGGACCCAAGAGAGGGTCACGGACAGGCGGTAAAAACGAATAACATAATTCAGACTGTTAAAGTTTCTTTAATCTGCAGCCTTCATTTCTTAAGAAGAAGACAAAACTATTGATGTTACACTTTCCTAAAAAGAAGAGATCAGTGCCAAGATATAACATTTTGTACATGCAGTTATGGTCATCTGTAGTTACTTAATAAGGTGCTCTAATACGAAGGCATTTTAAACATGTAAGCATGTGTAGTTATGTTTTTGTTTTTTTGTTTTTTCTACACACTGTGAGGGAAGGACAGGACAAGATAGAACAGGACAAGGACAGGAGAAGAAGCATGCAGGACAAGGGTCGTGAACCCGACTGTGCAACTGAAGTGTGGTGGCATTAATTATGTGAATTATAAAAGTCTACAGGACGAGAGTATAAGTGAGGGGATACACACGCGATTTGCATATTCATGAGTTATTTGTCCCAGAAAGTGTGTGACCCCACACCCAGTGAAAGAGTCATAGGGATGTGTGTCTGCGGCAATGAGAGGTCAGCCCCAACACCAAGCAGTCATCCAGCCTCAGGAGTACAAGTAAGTGAGACGCCCCCCCCCCCCCCCCTGTTACTATGACTGCCAGATCCCCAATTGGCAGTCATTGGCCCTACCCAGTGTATCAGTGCCCCCCCCCCCCCCCCCCCTCCGAGTGGTGTGGTGCAATAAAATCTGGAGAGGTCAGTGAGCTGAGGGGGTGGGGTCAGGGCTGCCAGGCACTACTTCCTAACAGCCAAACCCACCCCACTCACGACCCCCCCCCCCCCCCCCCCCCCCCCAGAAATAGGTGTATGTGGTGCATTAAAACATGGGCAGTGTGGGTGATGCATTTAAAATCCAGGGGTGCAGGCAGGGCGGAGGGGCAGGGCGCACGGACCGGGAAACAGTGCAGACGTGCTGAAACCCGATCCGGCACCCACACCCTCCCGATCCTATACCAGTCCCCCAGGAACCCATTGATATGTGTATGTGCCCAGATGTGTTCAGTGAGAAAAATATATACACTGAATGGTGTGACTGAGTGTGTGCTAAGTGGGTGATGAAGAGGCATGGCTCCTGCAGGTCGGGCCCATTAGGCCGGGCAGCCACCGACGAAGAGGGCCATCCCTCCCAGACCTGCAGCACCAACCTCCCCCACCCCCCGGCCCCCACCCCACCCCACACAACCCCGCCAGCACCCACTATCTGCCCCTGAGCGTGGGAGGTGGACCGTACCCCCCCAAACCAGGCACGGAAAAGAACCCCAAAGTAGGCCTCACAGGGGACAGCCCCGAGGAGCGACAGGGGGGCCCCACCGCCCCCACCGGCAGCCAGAGCGGGGGACCCGGGCGGGTGCCAGACGGCACCGCCCCAGCACCCACGGAACATGGGTGAGTCACCATCACACCTCCAGTACTCCCCATGAGGTCGCCCCAGTGGTTCCCCCCTGCCCCCGAGATCAGGAAGGAGTGAAAAAAAGTCCGGCCCCCACAGGGACAAGAGGAGAAGATCCCCACAGCATGCGTGTGTCTTTTCACCATGCGAACGATCTAAAATGTGTGCAAATAAAAGAGACAAAAGAAAAAGAAATGAATAGAATAATAATAAAACAACAACAACCTCGACTACAAAGAATATAGAATTCCATTGTTTAATTTCACACTTATGAAAATAGTCTTGCTATTGTCAAATGTCAAATGGCACCCTACTCAGGCAAAGGAATCAAGAGTCTAGAGTTAGCATGTTGAGGAAAGGTGACCAGCTATCTACGTATATGTGTCATTGATTTTTTCGTTCTGCTGATATTTTTTCTAACGCAATATATTCTATGAGGAGATTTAGCCACTGATTGATGTGAATAGCTTGTTTGTTTTTCCAATTTAATAGAATTGTTTTCTTCGCGGTAGCTAACGTGACAAGTCATGATTGTGAATATTTATTAGGGAGGTCAATTATGCCTAAGTCGCCAAGTATGCGCAATCTTGGGGAAAGTGGATTCCATGTGTAGTTATGTTAAAAAAAATATGATATTCATATATTTTCAGTGGCTATTTTTGAACATTTTCTTTATTGTTCCTAACTTCTGTAAAAGTTGGTCGCAACTTAGTGACAATAGAATGGAAACATGGACGCACCAAACATTGCGCAATGGCCACATAACATAGTCGACTGCAGTGCTGATCGTTGACCAAACAGTGTAAGATGATCATCTTTATTACTGTGCATGGAATTCATTTAGAACATGCGATAAGTTGCTGCGCTTTTGTTTCTGTTGTTGTTTTGGTTAGCAACAGAGTTCAAATGGGCTACGCAGTTAACTCATCAATGTCCATCTGGGAACGTCTACATGCTTTTTTGTTATGGGAAAATGGAGGTTTATACTACATATTTGATGGAGGTTTTTATTTGTTTGAAGTGTATTATTCACCTGGCAACATTGAGGGAAACGTGTGTTTCGAGGGAGGGCCATTATTTGAGGAAATACGGTAGCTAAACTTGTGTACTACAATCCATCCATCCATTTTCTGAGCCGCTTCTCCTCACTAGGGAACGCGGGCGTGCTGGAGCCTATCCCAGTTGTCATCGGGCAGGAGGCGGGTACACCCTGAACTGGTTGCCCGCCAATCACAGGGCACATAGAAACAAACAACCATTCGCACTCACAGTCATGCCTACGGGCAATTTAGAGTCTCCAATTCATGCATGTTTTTGGGATGTGGGAGGAAACCGGAGTGCCCGGAGAAAACCCACGCAGGCACGGGGAGAACATGCAAACTCCACACAGGCGGAGCGGGGATTGAACCCGGGTCCTCAGAACTGTGAGGCTGACGCTCTAACCAGTCGCCCACCGTGCCGCCTTGTACTACAATATAAAATATAAAATTATATAAAATAATGATGAATTGAACAAGTACTGGAAACAAGGTAACAAATGGTTGAAAATACAAATATAAAGTTGAATAAATAGTTCTTAAAAACTGTAAAAATATGCGAAAGCTTTAGTAGCCTATGCCTTGGGCCATTCTAGTTGATCTGATGAGTGCAACTTTCTTGTTCTGTTTTGTAGAAGAATTTTGTGGATTTCTCATGAAAAAGAAAGACTCTTTTAAATTCTGGGCATAGAAATGTTATCTATAACATTGTGGAAACTTTAATCCACTTCAACGACAAGTCACAACGTACATACAGGGCATACTCAAGGAGGATGTTCTTCTTTATATTTCTTGTTAAATAAACCCATGATGCTGGGTAGGCATCTAAATAGCCGGATGGAAATAAAACTGACAATGACGCAGTTTTCTTTCCTATCAATAAGACATTGGTTTGTGCAATGTGATTGATTGCATGTGTTTTCGCAGAAAACGCAGTCTCGTAAATAGAACACGTGTCAAATGGTTAATGGCTCACTGCATGTACTTTGCATAATGACGCTATTAGTAGAGTCACATGGATTCTCATTAACATCGTTATTTTGGATGTCGGAACATGTGAGACTTACTTTTTTTTGGGAAGCTACACCATGGAAAAGTCTTTCCCAGAAACGGCGTACGTCTGCCTTAATCAATGTTCATTTGCCTTCGCTGCTGCTCGCTCCTTCCACCGGCAGCAGCAGTTGTGTGGGTCTGCACCAGTCAATTGGTCCAATTAATTAAGTGGGCCTCGGCTTGGTACTTAATCATGTTGGAGCCTGAGTGTCCTGCTCGTCATGCTGTCATGTTCAGAGCCACAAGCTGCAGTTTCTACCGTTCTATAAAACTTGACCAACATGCATAATGACTTTGTTTTCACGAATAATTTTGCACCGTAACACTGAATCAATGATAGCTACCAACCGAATTACCCTATTCTCAAAATGCTTCTATTGCTCCTTATGTCTTATTTTTTATATTTTAATTATTAACAGCCATTACCTACATTTTGCACATTTGATGGATATAGATGGATATAATGTGTCTGAAAGCATTGCCTGCACAGGAAATGATGGTGCCAGTTTGAATCTAAAATCCATTAATTTAATTTCCACAATTTCCTATGGGATAACGTTATTCCAAAAGTCACTCAAAGAGAACTTTTAAAGACCTTTGAAAGGCTAATTTCACAAAATTTGGTCACAAGGGGACCATATGGGGTCAATATAGCCCAATTTTAATATGAAACATTTTTCCAGCGATTGCTGCTTACACGTGCAAAAAAAAACAACCAAAAAAAACCTTAGAACAATGCATTAAAGGAGTAATTAATGGCCTTGGTGCGTTGCAGAAAAACAATCCAGTTTGAACATAATATAGTACTTAATTTTGTGCGATTTCCTTAATTCTCTTGTGTATGTTGAGCTAATGAAATTGCTTTTTATCCTAAACAAAGCCGTTAAACTTCAGCAAAAAAACAAACAAAAAACATTACTCTGAATTTCTTCACTTTCTTTCACTAACACTAAGTTTTATCACCAACAATACTTTTCCATAAAATGACCATTAAACTAGTTAAGTCCTATTGCAGTGCCTTAAAGTCCTTGTAAAGTGAAAATAAACATCTACATTTGACACACCACAGAGTAGAGTGTTGTTAACAACCCTGCCAGATTTGAATGATTAAAGAAATTGCCAAGTAAATGAAATGAGGCTTCAAAATTATGAAAAAGCAAGCCTGTATCAGCTCTCAAGTGCTGTGGGCATCTCCAGACCCTGCTAAAAAATAATTGCTACTTCATCAAGCAACTTCCTGATGCCTTCACATCCCTACATGTTTGGGCTGTGAAACGATATCCCCAAAGCCTCCAGTGGCTGGAATATACGGGTATCCCGCCGGGTTGTCGCTGGGCTTTCCACGCCACGACAAGAGGCGCTAACCAACAGCTAGCTCACAAGCTAACAGGCTTCTGCCAGGGTGGGTTATTTGGAATCTCACTCGTACTCTCGGCAGGACATGCTCTGCTGCAATATGATGGGCTGCAGAAGCCATCCTAGCCTTCTCTTAGTAGCACAAGTTAGCCGCGTAAAAAAAAAAATATAGCGAGTAGCTGCCATTTGTGTTTGAAGGTATTCTACCTCGTCTGAGTCTCTAAAGATGGACTATTTCCAACAAAGTCCAACAAACTCAACTGACAACTGCTTTTGCTGAACTGATGACTGCTGTTGCCATGAATAACGTACATTGTACTGCTGCGTTTTGGGGCAGTGTGATGCCCAAACTATTATTATTCAACAGATATAATATCCATCCATCCATCCATTTTCTGAGCCGCTTCTCCTCACTAGGGTTGCGGGCGTGCTGGAGCCTATCCCAGCTGTCATCGGGCAGGAGGCGGGGTACACCCTGAACTGGTTGCCAGCCAATCACAGGGCACATACAAACAAACAACCAGTCGCAATCACAGTCACACCTACGGGCAATTTAGAGTCTCCAATTCATGCATGTTTTTGGGATGTGGGAGGAAACTGGAGTGCCCGGAGAAAACCCACGCAGGCACGGGCAGAACATGCAAACTCCGCACAGGCGGAGCGGGGATTGAACCTCAAAACTGTGAGCGTGGGAGGTGGACCGCCACAGATATAATAACATTAATTTATTTTAAGATGAGTAGGGGGAGAAATATCGGACTTCAGGGTTGGGGCGTTATTATGAACCCCACTAACACTAGCCCGCCATAACCCTACAACCAGAACGGTGGAATGGTCATCTTGTTATATCCGCTTCCGCGATGCAGCAGCCAATAATGTCGCAGCAGGGCGTGTCCTGCCTAGAACACGAGTGGGATTGCTAATAACGCTTCCTGGGCTCCTCTCAGCCAGCAGACGGGTGGCGGTCTTCTCCACGGCATCACCACATTGTTTAAAAATGTAAATAACGACACTGAGCGGTTCTGTAAATTGTGGCATCCGGGTAAAATGCATTATTGGGGTGTAGGCATAGTTAGCTAGCTAATTGCACGGGGGAGGGACGACACAAGCCGGACGCCCAAGTGCACCGGGGGGCACCATTTTATCCATGCGCAAAAAAATCAGGGCAACTGAAATGGTGAGAAAGTTTAACGTTATAGCTCCATATTTCAGTCCGACACGGTTCTTAGGCTTTGCTTTCTTTCGTTGTTTTCAACAATTATCTTCAAACATGTGTAATGTATTCAGAAACAAGTCTATGATTTACTTTACCGGGTCTTTAAAGTGCCACGCTCTGTCCCTCTTCAGCTGATAAGAAAGCGTCGAACGACCAACCTCTCGTTCCTGGCATTGTCTTGTTATTTTGCGTGTGCGCTCGAGGCAGTAAGATTTCCATCCCCTTGTGTTTGTGTTTGCATACAGTATGTGCTCGTGTATGTTTGCGGCTCAGGCAGATTTAAAGATAAGATGAGCCGTTTGGTAAACGACACCTGTTATTTTCTAAATCAATATAGACTGAGAATGGTCCACAATATGGATATCTTGTTAAACACACGATGACCTCCGCACTGCTAATTGGTGCAAAACGTGAAACACAGCTGGTTTAAATTCATGACCAGCCCACTTAAAATTGTGTCATTTGGGAAATTAAGATTCATCCTAAACCTGCTGGTGTCCGTCACAGGTGATTAATTCTTTTCCCAATTGAGACCGTAACAGTGACCTCCACTTCATAATTTGCAACCAAATGACATAGCAAATGGTGACCATGATACTTTCAACCCCCCCCCCCCCTTTTATATTATGTTGTGTATCACTTACATGCCATATTAAAAAAATAAATAAATAAAATGAAAAAAAATAAAAAACACTCAGTTTTTTAATTTTCATTTTTTCTTTTTTTTTACTCAAATGTACAAGGTCAAACACAATACATTCGGGGACATTTTCTCCCACAGGAAGTAATGCAAGTAATCTGTTACAGGGTCAAATTGTCCACATAAAACCATTATGAACTGTACAGGCATTATTTTAAGTAACATCTTAGCATACTAAACTGCCTAAAAGCGTAAAGATATGTTAATCACTTTAAATATAAATAAATAAATAAACATTTTTGTTACTTTCATGACCAGTGATGAAAACATACGTGGTGTGTCGTAAAAGTTCCAGTATCGGTGTCACAAAAGATGTATTTCAAACCCAAACTACAAGTTTTCCCCTTCAGTGGGGACTATGTCTTGAAAGAGTTCCTGTGGGACTAGCTTCGTTCAGTGCGCGAGAAGAGCTCCTTTACCATGACAAGGCACCCGCTCACAATGACCTGAGCATCTGACAGTTCCTGGCCATGAAGTTTTTCCTCCAAGCTAAAGGGGGTTATCAAAGGGACCCGTTTTGAAGACATGGACGACATCAAGATGGGCGTGATGACAGAGCTGTGGAGGATCCCAGTAGAATCCTTCCAAGAGTGCATGAAAGCATGGCAGAGAAGGCTGGGAACGTGCTTTAGACTGCAGCAGGATTACATTGAAAGGGAAAACGTCTGTAGTTTGGATCTTAAATGTCTATCGAGACACCAGTCCTTGAACTTTTCTGACACATCTCGTAATGCAAAGGTGATTCACGTTGTAGATACAGTACATGAATTTCATTTTTTTTAAACATTCTTTATTGTCATAAGACTATTAAGAAGTTAAAGATGTAAAAAGAAGAAAAAAAAACAGCAGAATAGAACAACTCTTGAAAATGTGATCGGATCATGGTGAGATGACACAGAAGCATGTACAGTTTATATCAGTTGTATCAGTGCCCACAATTATATCTTGGGTCATGTATCCAATTAAAATCGAAAGGTTTCATATCAAGAAATAATCCCTGAAAGTCTGAAGATGATAGGTTGACAATTACATCCTGCAGAACACTTTTAAAGGCCAGCCACCTAACAGTCTAACCTCAGCAACATCAAACAACCATTCACGCTCATTCAAAATGTAACACCTATAGGCAATTTTGAGTCTTCAATAAATCTAACATGCGTGATATTTTTTTTTTTCCATGTCGGAGGAAACCGGAGTACCTGGTGAAAACTCATGAAAGTATAGGGAGAACAAACACAAGCCACCATGCCTTGCAGCTGTCTTAAAAACAAACAACAACAACAACAAATAAAACAACCATTTTAAGAATTTTGACCTGATTGAGCATAAACTACCTATTTGCGACCTTCCGCGGACTGGTGCTCGTTTACACGTGATGAATGCACTTGCCAATTACACACCATATCCACTGTGTGATGCAGTTACAGCATGTGTGCCCTGTGATTGAAAAGGACAACAACACATTCATTAGCCAGGCTCTTAAGTGCTTTTATAATCAAGAAAGCCCTCCATAAAACAATCTTGAGTGCTTCATTATTCAATTTTAAATTCAACAATTTCCCTTTTGCGCTTAAAGACAGATAATGAAAATGATTACTATGATAAATAATCACTAAACCTTTCTTGGCTAATGAATTAAGATGGAGCTAATTATCAGAATGCAGGGTAGATCCTGCTAGGGTTTGTTACATGTTCACACTAACACTCATTCTGTGAGCAGTCATGCCGCATGTCAGTCATACATTATTGACAGTGGCTGCCTGCAGTAGTTAATCAGATGCGTTCACCTGCCACAGAAATGCAGTGAGGACGCAACACATCGTGATAATAGGCAAACATGAGGTACTGAAACATGATTCCTATTTATAGCGGGCAACACTTCCTTCATGGCCCTTTAACTGGAAATTGTAACTCATTTATGGAGATTGAGGTCATTCATTCAGCTTCGGTTCCGCTCATCCTTACTAGGGTCGCGGGCGTGCTGGCGCCTATCCCGGGTATCTCCGGGCAAGAGGCGGGGTACACCCTGAACTGGTCGCCAGCCAATCGCAGGGCACATATAAACAAACCACCATTCGCACTCACATTCACACCTACGGGCAATTTACAGTCTTCAATCAACCTACCCTGCATGTTTTTGGGGATGTGGGCGGAAACCGGCGTGCCCGGAGAAAACCCACGCAAGCACGGGGAGAACATGCAAACTCTGAACCACTTAGTGATTTCTTTTTTTATTGATCAACAAACGACTGCTTTTTGTATTCACTCGAATGCTGTAATGTGTGAATTTTTGGTTACGGATATAACACTTGGTTATGTCATACCGATTACCATAATCAGTAACATGTGCTATATTGAATTTTCATGCTATTACTCACCCCCCAAAAAAATACACATTTAAAAAATATATTTTTTTTTACCATAGTTAGGATGCATTCCTTTTTAAGTGCTGTCTTCCTGCAAGGTCTGACGGCAACGTCATTGGCCAGCTTTTCAGTGACTGTTCATGCAGTCATTGGACCATCTAACTGTCAGTTTTTATTGGCGCCCCAAAGATGGACGCTCGTGTGTTTTTGTGTGTGTGTGTGTGTGTGTGTGTGTGTGTGCAAAACAACAATTAGTAGGCTGTGGCAAAGCATATCTAGAGGACCAAAGGTAACTTTTTAATTCTATTTCATTCTGGAGCAACTGTGAAAAAAAATGCAAAACATTTGTATCGTGCTTTCTTGTTAAAGGCTATCGATATATTGAAGTAACATTTCTTCCTTTCCTCCCAAGTCAAGGCCGCTGCTGTTTTGGTGAAAGAAACTCAACTGTCATGTAAAAATAGTCTTAACTAGAGATTGTCTTAATAATCCAATAAACTGATTGTTAAGAATTCACTCGATTACAGGGAATTGATAGTTGATAAATCACGTCTTCTTGAAGCTCCTGAGGAAAAACGGAATGTTCTACTTGGCTGCAAACAGCAGAGGCCAGCAGATTGATTCAAAATTTAGCAATGACAAAAACAATAATAGTAAGAATTAAAAAAACTATTTTTAAAGAAAATAAACAAATATTTGATTAAATGATCTCCCCCAGGTGGAATGGTGAAAGACTGGTTAGCACATCCGGCTCACAGTTCTGAGGACCCAGGTTCAAATCCGAATGTTCTCCCCGTGCCTGCGTGGGTTTTCTCATGCGTGGTAGGTTAATTGAAGACTCTAAATTGCCCGTAGGTGTGAAAGTGAGTGCAAATGGTTGTTTGTTTATATGTGCCCATTTATATGTGCTTACTGCTTCTTGAGTCAATCAAGTATGTCTGCAGTTGTTTGGTGTGACCATTAGGACACTATTTCCATATCGTACCCATTGTGATGGACTTGGATGAAGTCATTTTAGGTGAAAACGCACTCATCATTTCAGGTCGTGTTCATTGCAGGCTAGTTATGAGAGCGATATTATTAGTATTTTTTTAGGGGGAGGTGTAAGTAGGACGCTGATGTAAGGTGTGAACGAGTTAGCATGAATTTATAGTCATCCAGCCTCTTGAACAGTTCATTACAGAAAAGAGCAACCACCAGGCTTTGCTTTTCGTCACTGCAGTATGTAACGGGACATACTATGGGAAGAGACATTACTTTTTAATAGCGAAAATGCAGGGACAGTAGTTTGGTGTTAGGAATGCATTAAAACAACCAAGTAAATCTTTTGTTATATCATATGCATCTACAGCTTAATGGAGCTAGCCACTAAATTCAACTTTAGCCTTTTCTCTAATGTTTTTATTTGTCCATTCATGTTCGGATCGTACAGATCGTACCGCAAAGTGCAGTTGGAACCCATGACCCATCTCATTTCCTGCTGATGAGTATGTTCAGATGTTTTGAAGCTTAAGCCTATGATTAAACATTTGAATTGATAAGGCAACACAAACATAAGTATTTCTGTAAACCCAGATTTTGTGAGCATGCGTTCCGGCACAGCAAGCGTGTGTACTTGGAGAGGTGCCAGGCGGAGTGACGCTTTGGTGGCAGAAAGACGGTTTAAACTTACGCCTGCTCAGACCACGTCTAACAGCTGGCGTAGCTGGTCTAATGTGATTTTAGTGAATTGGATTGGGGCACAGGCAGACAGACCCTGAGGTCCGCTCACATTGTCTCTTGCCACACCGGCCAAGAGGAGTGACAATGCGACAGTCACGCATGGATCGCTGCGATTACGTATCATCCAATCCCGCACAGAGATGTCCCTGTCATTGCACCACGTTTAAAGGGAATGAGAGGAGTCGCGTTGATTGGCGGCGAATGAAGACGGCTGTAAACACACCCACAGTGGCCGCAGCCTGGCCACTCTCGGCTCCGCGCTAGTCTACGAAAATAACACCGGTCTAACGTGCTCCTGGCGCTCAGTTGCGCCGCCCGCTGCTCCGGATTTACGCCGGTCATGAAAAGAGGGCCCTATGCAGCGTTGGGAAAGTTCATTTTCTGTAATAAAAAAAGAATAATCATCAATCAATTATGACAGTGTGATCGTACAGTGTTTTAAGTAAAGCACTGTGATACAAATAATAACTTTCCCCATAATCAATTTGAATAATTATGTACCAAAAACACATTTACTCCCATTTACGCAGTGTGCCTGAACGCAGCTCACGCACTGGCGCAGTTGCGATGTAAACATGAACGGCAGCCGCGGCCACACTGAATGGGTTGCCAAATACAGTGCTTTCGTTCAGGTACAACACTGGCCCCATGTGTGTGTAAGATGCAGTTTGAAGTGGCCAGTGACCCCCCCCCCCCCCCCCCCCCCCCCCCAACGATGTCTTTGAGCATTACGTCAATAAAACAACAGCCACACATGACCATACTGATACAAGAACTGTATCAAAAATGGTCCTATTAAAAAGATTTCCATATATTGTTCATTTTTTGGTGGAGCGATTACTTTGTCTGCATTCTCTTTTCTACTGATGGGGAAACACTTAAAGCAGAAAATAACAAAGGTAGAAGAAAGTTGGAAAGTTATGAGGGGAAAAAAAACCCTTCATATTATGAGAATAAATTGTAACGTTTCCAAAACAAAGTTGGGTTTTTTCCGTGTATTTTTTGGGGGAAAAGAATAGAGTCATGCATTTGTCAATATTCCCTCAAATTTATAGACTGTATATTGTTGTAATATATTCATTTCATCCATCCATCAATTCATTTCCTATTGCGCCTGTGCTCATTAGGGTCACCTGTAGCCTATTCAAGCTGACATTGGGTGAGAGGTGGGGTACACCCAGCCTATCACAGAGCACCTTTAGATAAACAACCAAGTCACACTCACGCTCACACTAATTGACCATTTAGAGCACAGGTGTCAAACTCAAGGCCCGGGGGCCAGATCCGGCCCGCCACATCATTTTATGTGGCCCGCGAAAGCAAATCATGTGTGTCAGCTGCCATGATTCTTGCTAAAATCTGTTCCAAATTTTTGTATAATATTCATATGTAATAAATAGAAATGAACTATTCTAAGCATGTTTTGATCCAAACTCCTTTTACAGTTACTTGATCAATAGTTGAACAAACCATTATCCTTGACTTCTGATTTCAAAACTAGTTATCAATCAAGCTATGTGTCATAATATGATGAGTCGATACAACATTGATATGGTTTAACAATCATAATGGCCCTCTGAGAAAAAACGTATGTACAATGTGGCCCAGTTTGACACCCCTGATTTAGAGTCTTCAGTTAAACTAACAGTGCTGCCCTACTATCTTTCTGAAAAAAAAGTATTGGGGCTGCACTCGAAGGAAAACAAAAAGTAAAGAAAACATTTTAATGGTTCCAGAAAAAAAGTTACTGTTTGTTTGTTTTTAGGGGCAAAGTAATCATTTCATGAGAGTAAAGTTGGAACTTCAACAATGGATGTCAAATTTGCCACATACTGTATATAACTTTATATAATTGTAATTTATAAAGAATAAAGTTGATTAGAAGGAATTTTGACTTTATTCTTGAAGTAGTATTTTTTTCTTTTCAGTGTGGTCCTGATACACCATGCTATGCTTCATCCTGAGTAGTCAGCTCATAAAAATATATTCAGTCGTCTCCTAAATATTGATGACGCAGACTTAAAAAAAATGGAAATTTTCCAACACGCCGACTGTAATCCCGCTGTCCTTCCCGGTCATGTGACAATGAGGCGAGTTGAAGGTTGCTCGCCGGGCACTCGGAGTAACTTCCCTCTACAAGACTGCCAGTTGAACTAAGTCAGAGCCAAGTGACCCAAACGTGAAGTGGCAGCCAGAGCCAAGGGACCAGCGCTGTCCCTGCAACCGCCATCTGAAGACAGTCGGAACACCGCAGCGCGGTGACTTGCCCGAAAGCTCATTAGACGGGTCCGCCTGCAGCGTCTTTGCATGATTAGATTCGTGGGCGTGTACACCCTTGCACGTATTTGTTTCGGGAATGGCAGATGAGCCTTTTATGGCGTCATAAGCTGTACTACGACTCTCCACTTGCTAATCGCTTCCTGCTTTTGTTTAATTGCTGCAAATATTGACTTCTCCAGCATGGTGACCGAGCAATGCTAAAAAACTGCGTGCACCTGTTAATGGACCACACGTACTAGAGGCTATGCCCGGCCTTAAAGGACAAATTCAAACCTGTTGTTGTTTTTGTACTTTGTGGTTCATGTATAAAGTTCAAGCTACTAGAAGACGGACAAAAGCCTTTTGTTGTCATGCATTATGCATATGCTTATCTGTGTTGCTCTGTGTTGATTTAATTTCATAGCAATGTTGACAAGGCTTCCATATGCAATTGGACAATGGGCTTTGGTTCTGTCAGGGCTCAAATAAGCTGATCTGCTTACATAAGACAGTATCTTTGAATGTATTACTGTACTGTACACTGTACTTAGCTGATGATGACCCATTCACCATGTATGTGCGACACACAAGGGGGGTGTTTGGGGCCTTGAGTTGAAAAATGTTCGCTGTGATGTCAGACAGCACATCCAATAGGAGAGGGGTGGGCAGTGAATTCAGACTGCTAACAGCAATAGACCAAGCGGCGTGAAAAGCATCCAAGCGACTTTATGGTAGGCCCCTAAGTAGCCATTTCCAAATATGGGCAAGCTTGCACCAGAGCGCCGTTGTCCATGTGCACTGCCCCCCCCCCCGCCCCCCGCGGTGAGCATCAGGAAATCCAAGTGTGTGCAGTGTGAAACGGCCTTTCGCTATAATTCTTATACACTGAAGTAGGCTTGTCAAACTCATTTCATTTTGATGACATAGTAGTTATTGTCTCCCTCAGCAGGCCTTATGACTGTGAAAATCATATGTAATTGTATATTCACCTTATCATATTACTACATATACACGACTGGCCCTGAATGTTTGTGTGATTATATATACATTTAACAGCAAATTCAATTTGAAATGAAAAGTAATGGAAAATAGTGACAACCAAATACAGTATTTAAAGGGGAGTTTGTAATAATACTCATAAAAAATACACTTTATCCTATTTGTTAAAACAGTCATAACTTGACAGTAATAGAATATATTCTGTGAAAAAATATCAGTCGTGGCTGGCTCCATTTTGCCTCTAATTTGATATCCAGGAAACAACTGTGCCCAATAAAACAACAACAGACCATTAGAGACAGATGATCTACAAGATGTCAATCATTTGTTGCACAATCATCATGGGCACATCCTGTTTGTATTCTTGTCACCCCAGAAAATCACCTTATTTGTAACGGAATGTTACTATAACACTAAATGTGATGGGTTTTAAGTAGGCTTTACATGATCAGGATTTTTGGGGCCCATCACCAATCAGCGAGTTAAAAAAAAAAACGATCACCCATCACCGATCCGATCACAAGATGGAGCAACGTGTCTATTTAAATGACTTGTTCATTTACTGTATATACTTGTGTACTGTACACTGATATGTTCAAAAATATGTCATGAGCTATGCCCTGTAGTTCCTGTGCTGGAACTTGGGTGGTGCTTTGCGCCTCTCTCGCCCTCTCGCTCTCCCCCTCTGTCTCTCTCCCTTCCCGGTAATCAACACCACCCTGGCTGCGCACCTGTTACCAACCAGCCTTCATCAACACCTGCATTTAAGCCTGCCAGATCCAGGACTCCTCTGCCAGAGTATTGACGTTCACCCATGGTACACCGGCTCTGTACTCGCATGTAAGCTACGCCTGGTTCACATTGTTCTGATCTCCATCTTCTTCCTCGTCCTCAGTACTCCTTTCGTGTTCCCCGCCTTGCTGACCTCTTCAACCACGCCGCCAATCCGTTCACCTGCACACGCCACCGCCTCGCGCACGTTCCCCGTCTCGACGACCCACCATTACGCCTCAAAGGTCCAACTCCAAATTCCTTTTCAATAAACCATTCTCCACAAACTTCTTCAGCCTCCGCTTGCTTCTGGGTGCAGTTAAAACTGATACCATTGTATCGTGATAAAATATTCTCTTGTCAGGTCATGTATTGTAATCAGTCAGGTCAAACCAACATTACAACATGACAGAAATATCGGGTGCTAACTTCCATCCATCCATCCATTTTCTGAGCCGCTTCTCCTCACTAGGGTCGCGGGCGTGCTGGAGCCTATCCCAGCTGTCATCGGGCAGGAGGTGGGGTACACCCTGAACTGGTTGCCAGCCAATCGCAGGGCACATAGGAACAAACAACCATTCACAGTCACAGTCATGCCTACGGGCAATTTAGAGTCTCCAATTCATGCATGTTTTTGGGATGTGGGAGGAAACCGGAGTGCCCGGAGAAAACCCACGCAGGCACGGGGAGAACATGCAAACTCCACACAGCCGGGGCCGGGGATTGAACCCGGGTCCTCAGAACTGTGAGGCTGACGCTCTAACCAGTCGCCCACCGTGCCGCCGGGTGCTAACTTACTGTAATTAAATTACTTTACTGTAATTAAATTATTTCACACCTCAAAGGTTTAGAGCATGAGTCGACATCATGCCGGCATGTTTACGTACAAACGTTAGTGCTAGCACCAGCTTGCTAGGCTACATAACGTTTTGTTGGCTGCTTGCGAGCCGTATCGTATAAAAAGTACATGAACATACCTCAAGCAATCCTTGAATTGAAGTCCTCTCCCGAGCACCGGTGACCACCAGCACACGTTTCCCACCATTTTGTTCTTATAATACACACGACGCGGTCCATTGTTGTTGTCGTCGCCATGATAACGAATGTATCCGGTCGCATTTGAGTTGACAAGATAAAGCCCAGTGATCGTAAAAGACGGGATCCTCAAGATTTTATTGCAGTAGTCTGACCGTGAATGACCAAATTTCTTTTGCTGTCTGTCTCCGATGTGTCGTCTGTCCCACACCACCGACATGTTTTTTTTAAAATAACTTTATTGGTGGTCAGATATTTACAGTACTAGGTCAAAAGACACGTGACAAGGCTAAAAATAAACCAGCTTTTGGATGCAAATATACTGTACACCATGGCGACGCGGAGTAAATGTCTTTTGCGGAGCCGATCAATTGCGTCATTGATCATCTTTGTTTGCCATTGTTTGGCATTGAATTATGACATTAAAGCCGATCAGCCGATCAGCATAAAATGCGAATTGTCGGCCGATACCGATCAAGCCGATCAGATCGGTGTAAAATCGAGTTTTAAGTTACATTTTTTTTTGCGTGGCTGCGGGGTTGTACCCACGACGTGTGTGCCCATGAATCCATGAAAAATAATTGACACGTTGTAAGTCATGCCTTCTGTCTCTGTTTGGTTGTTTTTTTTCTCATGTGCGGTGGTTTCTTGTATATCAAAGTAGATGAACAAAACGGGGCCAGCGACTCCGAAATGCCCTGTTTTCCCAATGCACTATTTCAAATGTTTCATCAGCAAAAATATCCCTGTTGTTATCACTTTTGTGTAAAACAAAAACAAACACAAAACGGTAACTTGCTTAAGCATGTGAATCAACCTCTTGAAGTTACAAAAGCATTATTATCTGGGAAAGTAAGTATCAAACCTGTCTGAAATTGACACTAGTGATGTAAACACACAGGAGGAAACAACATACAAAACTCTCCGCAGAAAACTAAAAACTCAAATGCTTATTTTACATGGAGCCTTTGCGCACAATGATTTGAAGTGTAGAGGTACATGATTAGGAACAAGAAAAAGAAGTCTAACAGTAACACCCCATTTTCTCCACTTTTCACTTCCCAATACTTTTGTCTATATCGACTCCTAGTTCTTGTAATTAAACCCTAAGCTGAGCACATTTCTGCTATCTCATTCATATTGCCCTTGGAGAAACACCTGACTGACTAGTACTCCGCAGCTCTCACTGTCAAATTAATTGGCTGCACGTGTGAAGCCAACCTGGTGTGGGCACCTTATGTGTGTGCGTGCGTGTGTTAGGCAGGGAGGTATCGCTTTCACGCCTTACATTTGTGGCCGCCACGTGTTACCACCACGTCTCTTATGATATATAGCCTGTCATAGTCATATGATTATGCAATTACGGCACTGTGTCAGATTGATGCGGTTTATGCACATTCATGCTAGATGTTCCTAATTAAAAATGTCAACAACGATGGCATTTGAAGAATGCTGTTTGTATGTAGCAAGAAACGAGGGTGAAAAATGCCTTATTTTTTAATGACGATTATCATATTTGACCCAAGAAAGAAAGACAGAAAAATAGCGCCTGTTGCATCAGTCACAGCTTCTGGCAGAGGCAGCCACGTTCCAGTCCCTCCATTGCTAGTGCACTCGTGTTACATACGCGGAATGTAAAGCTACATGAGAAAAACAAAATGAAACAGTGTGTGAGTGTGAATAATATTGTACGAAGAGAGCGCAGGGGATCATGTCTGCAGCAATCACACATACACTGCAGGAAGTAAGAGAGGAGGTATGCTTGACTGCAATGCTGCAATAGCCACCCTCCAGTGGAGCCGTTGAATTGAACTAAAAGTTGCTCAAAACTTGGACGTTCAAGTGGCCGTCATGCATGATGTTACATGGTATCGCACAACCTTTGTGCAGCGAGCCTCAAAGGATTTGCCTGCGTTTTCTCCGGGTACTCCAGCATCCTCAGACATATATATATATATATATATACATACATATATATATATATATATATATATTAAAAAAATGTACATTAAGTTAAGTGACGACTCTAAAGTGTCCAAATGTGTTAATGTGAGTGTGAATGGTTGTTTGTCAGAAAGTGCCCCTGCAATTTGTTGCCGACCAGTCCAGGGTGTACCCGGCCCCCTGCTCAAAGCCAGCTGGGCTCGGCTCTGACTCACCCATGACCCGAGTGAGAGGAAAATGGATGGATGGGTTTTTCTTTGTCACGGGCTTTGTGTGTGTGCGTGTGTGTGTTTGCTTGCAATTCTTACTGCAGAACACAGCCTAAACAGTGAGTGTTTACGCAAATATAAACAGGAAGTGACCTGAAGAAATCAGTTTTATTGTTTTCATGTTCTACTATGAAAAGTGGTTCATATTATTATTATGATTTTAGTTCCTTATCTTCGTGAAATATGTGCAATGATGAAAGTTTTTGGAAAATCTTGACTGGCATCGCAGAGTCGCCTTTTGTCAGTCAAAAGAAGGGTATAACAGGTGTTTACAGCTTTCCCTAGTTCTTTATCAGAATCATCTTTGTTTGCCAAGTATGTCAAAAACACACAAGGAATTTGTGTCCGGTAGTTGGAGCCGCTCTAGTACGGCAACAGACAGTCAATTGACAGAGGAAACCTTTGAGATACTGAGCAGTAAAAGGTTACCAGCAATGTGGTAATGCCGGTACAATTTATTTTGATTTTTTTTTGGACAATTGTGCAAAAAGATGCAGAGTCCTCTAGCAATTAGAGCATATATTATATGATATATTATATTATTATCTCCTTTGCCTTTTCTTTGGCTTTTTGCCAACACTTATTCGAAAGGGGTATTAAGAGAAGAATAATACATACCGGAAGCTATGCAAAATAGATAGTAATAACTATTGAAAAAATACTCCAAACCTGTATGTGTTTTTTCAGATTTTCCTTGACCACCAGAAGCTCTTTTTTTTTTTACACTGGCACAACACACAACACACAACGCACTACATTACATTCTTGGACCCAAAAACATCTAACAATTCTCTTAAATAAGGCCAATGAAGCGGTATACCCTGTTTCTTCGAATCTGTTAATGTGGTTAATGTTCCTCCATGTCGCTGTGGTTCCTGTTTGTCGTGCCTTATGAGTCCCAAATACTGTATCTCAATCGACTAAAAAAGTAAAGATACAGTAACTGTTTGCAAATGTAGGGATTCAAATGAAAAGGCCGACAGAAAAATAAATACTGAAGTACCTGAAAAATCTGCCTGAATACAGTAATGAAGTGTAGTCAACAAATTTCACTGCATTTAGTGCTGAAATAGACAGCAGCTCTCTCTCTCTCTCTCTCTCTCTCTCTCTCTCTCTCTCTCTCTCTCTCTCTCTCGTCGATGCTTTCCAAGCCTCTGTGGTGCTGAAAGATGCTCAGCAGCAGTGTTGACTTTTCATCTGGTTTTGTTATGCTGGTGTTCTTATTAATAGAAATAATGAACAAAGAGAGCTTGATCGAGCACTCTTTGCTTAATGTGTGTGCCAGAGCTTTATTGTGCAGGCTCAGTTGGTACCGTGTTACTATTTTGCGAGATGAAGCTATCTTTTGTGTGGCTTGGGTTTGAAAAAAACTCTTTATATTTTCAAGCCGATGTCATCTGTGAGCTGGCAGGGCATTGGTGGAAACCGCGAGCCAAGTCACACCCCTGTTGATCAAAGGGTGGATTACACAAGTGCTCAATAGAGGGCGCAAGGGTGCCGCCCCACCGCTCAAGGTGGTCACCACATTTCCGTGAATAATACAAACATTATAAGAAAAAAAGAATGATACAATGAAAATATTTTTAAATGCATAATCTATTTTTACGTAAGCAGAGTAAAACATAATACATTGAATGCTGAGTAAATTGAACAACACCCAATATACAGTGCCTACTTTTTGGGTTGCATTGCATGTTGCACAGTTGCACAACACGAGAAGAAGTACGGTGCAGATGTTTCCGCTCATGAAGGGCTTCCATTCTCATTTGAACTGTTAGCCTTTTGCTTACTTTAAAAAAAAAAAAAGTTATGTGCCTCGTTATTGCAGCGACTTTCATCCATCCATTCTCAATACCGCTTATCCTGGTTAGGGTTGCGGGGCGCTGGAGCCTATCCCAGCTGACTTCGGGCAAAAGGCAGACTACACCCTGAACTGGTCGCCAGTCAGTCAGTCAGTCAGTCATATAGACACGGACGACCATTCACATTCACACCGACAATGAGTGTGAACTGAACCCACGCTGCCCACACCAAAGTCAGGCGAGTGTACCACTACACCATCAGTGACTACCAGTGTTGCCACAGTTACTTTGAAAAAGTAACTTAGTTACTTTACTGGTTGATTTCAAAAGTAACTACGTTAGAAAAAAGCAACTTTTTAGTTACTTTCGGCAGCTGTGAAGTGGCGGGAATATCACTTATCCACAGTACCAAAAAGGCATTAGCTTAACCGTACCCATTACTTAGTAATGTACGCCACACAAGTTACAGAATGATGTCATCAACATGAAGCAATAACTTCAATATTAGTGTAGTTGAAGCCGCATTAAATCAGCAACTTAGTGCAGACTTGACACGCCAACACAATACAGTAAGTTCCTAAACGTAAACAAGCACACCATTCTCAGTACACTGCCGATTGTGATCCGTGAAAGCAACTGTGTGTGGGTGCGTGCCTTTGTGCGTGCGTTTACGTAAACATGAAAGTGAGTGACACACACACACACACTCTTGTTCCCACCTTGCGAAGAGCAAGAAAACCATTTTTCTTACTACGGGATGTCAGCCGTGCAGCGCGTTGAACCAGCTCACAGACGAAGTTTTTCATTGTAAATATTATTTAAGCTAAGTATTGGAAGTCCCTCAGTGAGTCAGTCCTTACCCTCCATGACCGATTGATGATCACGTGATCGCGCACTCGATATGAATAATTAACACACAATGCATTGCGTGTTTAACACGCCAATAAAACTGGATTCTTAACGTGTAAATAAAAACGTAACAACAATCAAATAGACTTTCTACTTAGGATAATAACAAAAATAGTGTGGCAACAGTGAAATCGTGCATTTCTTTGCACTTTTATGGTACTGCACCGTCACTGCGCATTGTAGAATCAACAATCACTTCCCAATCGCTTTAGCTGTGCTCTTATTTCTTTCCTGGGAGAAGTAACATATTACTTTACGCGTTTCATTCATAAAACCTAGTGATGGCGAGATGAAGCTTCATGAAGCATTGTAGCACTTCATCCTTTGGTTGGAGTATTGGTTCATTTCTTGGTGCGTCATTGCACAAGAAACCACCTGCTGGCCATGTGCAGAATTACAGCCATCTGTATCTTTACCACATACAGTATGTGCTGAGTTGCATTTTTGCGTCTTTTGGGCTCTTGTGAATAACTATGTATTACAAAACAATGTTTGACCAAGTAATTTCCCAACATAAAGTGTACAATATATTATTTTTGCAGGTCATCTGCACTTAAGAGGGCAGAGGATTTTGAAAGTGCTTTCCTCTCTCAGTGAGGTTTTATTGTACCATAATTTGTTGGAAATACCTTCCCTTTGAATAAAAGAAGAAGTGGTGGAAAATGCAGTTTTTAATAAAAAAAAATGTAATTGATCAGCCTCAATAACAGTTACTTATACAGCACGGTGCTGCTTGTGGTTCAAACTCAGGTGACCACCGTACCCAAGGTCGCGAGTCGAGTGCAACAATGGCGTGGGCTATTAGACCAGGATGCCGGGTTAGCGGCCAGCAGCCTATTTCCAAGGATTCCGAGGAGTGACAAGCCCAAGCAACACTAAATCAAAATGAGGAACTTCAGTTCAGAAACTTTAATTAACACTGTCAACATCGGTCCATCCATCCATTTTCCGTACCGCTTATCCTCACTAGGGTCGCGCACACACACAGAAGCAGTGTGACAGAATCTCTACGCAGCTAAAAAAGTTAATACATCGGTTACATATTCACCAAACGAACTGTCGATTTATCGGTTGGGCTCTATAGGCTATTTGGAGAAAACTCAACCAGCCACCAATGGATTACAGCTTTCTCGAGCGACATTATAAGACTAGTTTAAAGTCAAACTTAAAGGAGTGATGGCTGGGCCAGACATTACGAGCGTTTGCCGGAGAGATGGATTGCCCATACGAATGAATGCGAGGAGCTGACGGATAAAGAGGAGACAAATGGAAAATGGAATATTTATCAGGCCTTAATGGAGTGGGAGGAGAAGGGAGTAGGGTAGATGTCTTGACTGTTTTCATTAACATTCATTAATATTGTCACCTCTGGTACATTAACCATTTTGGTACTTTTTCTTCCACGTCTTACCTGCCAAACGAGCGGCAATAGTTCTTCAGAAATGGCGTGAACCAGTAAGAAGAAGGGATGTAGGGTTTAATTTGTGCAAGAATGCGCCAGGAACATGGCACCGTGGAGGACTGGTTAGAACATGGACCTCACAGTTCCGATGACCTGGGTTCAAATCTGCTCTGAAATTTGCATTTGACGCACAAATGTAAAATGTTTGTCAAGTTCTACACCATGGCAAATTACAACCACAGTAAAGAACATACAGCGCGTTCAAAACTTTAAAGACAATTACAAAATTTTCTTCACTATCATGCAGTTGTAAAAAGGGGCAAATCACTGTTAATATTAAGCGTGATAACAATAAAACAACTGATAATAATTATAACAAAAATCCCCCCAAACACACACACACACACACAAAGCCAAAGAAAAAGCAAAACAATGAATCCTTTGATGCTCATCACCTCGGGAATTGTGAAATTTGTCTGCCTGTCTCGAGGTATATTTTTCACAGAATGTTTTGGTCGAATACCAAATCGTTCAACTTCACAGGTTCAAATCCTTGGCGCAAACAGCAACATTATACACCACCGGGATATAATAACACTAAAAAATTGCTGTGTGTAATAAGATTGATGGAGATTAGTATTACGCAATGGCTACTTGTGAACAGATTGTCATATTTCCTGTAAAAACAGTCAGAGTCAGCCACAATTCGCCACATGGCGAAAGAATGAACCGGCCCTTGAGCGTGCACGTCTCCTCGGCCTCGTGTATGTGCTCGCCAGGGTGTTACGCTGTCCACTCTAGCGTGCGTCGAGCAACTCATTCGGTCTGAAATGAACATCAGAAAGCAATCGCTTGCCAACGTGGCTCCATCACTCTGTAATCTATTTATAAGTCTGTCTGTCTCTGTCCACTTGTCTCTCCCTTTGCTTTTATGGGTCCGGCCCGCCACTCTGTCTATCCATCTGTTCATCTATTTATCTGGCAGCTTGTCTGTCCATCTGTCTGCTCGTCATGTGTGGTTGTCGCTATGGCAGTGGTGCGCCGCTCTGATCGAAACCGGCTGCAATTGCAGTTGCAGAGGTTCAAAAAAAGGAAAATGCTGACCGTCCATCTATTTTCTTTACTGCCTACCTATATTATGGTTGTGGGTGTGCTTGGGTCTATCCCAGCTAACTACGGGTGAGAGGCAGGGTACATTCAATCACAGGGCACATATGGTAGAAACGTAACAGGATTTCCCAAGAATGACAGTCGGTCAAAATGCTGAGTCCGGTTGGAATGGTCACTTCGACCAAGAATTTTGAAACTCGGATGATGGTTTCTGGAGAAATGGAGTTTTTTGTGTTGGAAAAAAAAGAAGTCCTTTTTGTGTGTGTGTGTGATATCGCCTATAGGTAATCTGGTCCAAAAAATGTCTTCAAATTAGAGTAAAACAGTATAACTTCCTTATTTCTCAACATATCTCCTCCACCTTTTCGTTTCAGCTGCTACTCGGGGAAATACCTTCTCCGATCGGCTCACAACTTTTAGTTGAAAATATCGTAAAAGATCGTATGGGCCTAATTTCCGAGGGGTTCTCCAAGTTAACGCCTCAAAATTACCGCAATACTTCAAATGATGTCACTTGCAATAAAAACTCTATTTAAATACCCCAAATGGATTCTTTATTCATTTTTGTGAGAAGAGCAGTGTGGGCAATAGAATATGTCATGCACTTTATTAATGAATTGTTTATGTCCAGAATTTATTTATGGAGGATTTAAGTTCTCATTCCAAGTTATTTTTATTTTTATATATATATTTTTTAATTCCACAAAGATGGTGGCCACTTTTCACGTTGCTGCTGGTTACGATGGATCCCACTTATGTTCTAGGCAGGACATGCCCTGCTGCCTTATGATTGGCTCCTGCATCATTATGCAGCAGCACATGTCCTGCAGCCAATCATATTGCAGTGGGGGCGTGTCCTACGAGTGGGAGTCATTATAACGGCGTTGCTACATACAGACAAGACAGCCTTTCAACCTCCCATTCACTCCAAACTCTTTAATGAACCTAACTTGCGTGTTTTGGGAATGTGGAACGAAGCAGGAGTACCCGCAGAAAACCTACGGAAGCAAGGAGTGAACATGCAAAACAGGAAGACTGGATTCAAACCCCCAACCTCAGAATTGTGAGGTGGTGGCGCTAACCAGCTCACTAGGCCAGCACGCAGCTGCATCAAGGACAGCACAGTATACTGAACACTAACAAGCTGAAGAGATGGCTAAACGCCATCGTGAACACAAACACAACAGCACATTTGCAATAATGCTAATGTACGTCTTGTTATTTTGGGAGTTCTTTTATTTCATCACAGTGCCATTGTTGTAGCGGATTAAATCTCCTGAAAAGAATCAACGTGATCAGCATGTTCATGACTTTTTTGGCTGAATTTACACTGCGTGGCCCAAGTGGCCGAGTTCGGATATGTATGGACGTATCATATCAGAGCCATAACAGAGGCTGTTTTAAAGCAAGTCTTTTGTACGTCACACCAAACACTGGCGCTGACACCATCTGATTATCAGATTGGGATGCAGCGTCGCCGTGTGAAAGCGCAAGCACTTGCTGTTAAAAAGGCGCTTTGGATAAATGGCACCTGTTATGGCTCTGGTGCAGGTATTTTGCAGGATCACTGCATAAAAGAGACTACAGACAAGACAAATCCTCATGTATTATTAAAGGCAGAAAATTGTGAAGCAATGAAAAGTCATTAGCTGCTTAACTTCCCCCTGAGCGGTCGGTGGACAAATTGCAAGGTAGGTAAGGACTCTATTTGGTGCAATAAATCCCAGCATGAAATGTCTAAAAATGGAATAAATACCTTGCCATTAGCGATTTTATTATATATTTCACACGGGATAAAGAGATAAACCTGTTCAGGTGAATTCAACAGAATAAAAGATGTCATGACATGAGACCAGATCATGGTCACTTCTCGTGAAGACCCGTAGATGGAGCTTTTTTTTCTCTTGGGAAAGGTTGAGATTGAGAGATGAGGGAAAGCAATGTGGAAAGCTGTTTTTACGCCTGTGTGATCCAAGTAAATGGTACTCATGAGACAAAAAAAATAATTCCATATAATGCAGCATGGTTACTTGTAGCAGTTTCAACATTCATATACAATCAGGGCTATACGTTAAAACTGGCCAACTAGCCAAACGCCAGTGGATTTCAGCAGTCCACTCTTCACTTGGGCAGGTTGAGTTTTGTGTGAAGTAAGGCCAAAGGCGCTGTGGCTTTGACGATTGATATTCTTTACTTCAAAGAGCAATGACACACATGACCCACCAGACTGCACAAGTGAGTGGCAACGAGGCAGGTCAAGACAAAAGATGAAGCTCATGGTGCTTGACTCCATAAACCAACAGTTAGTGAACAATAATAAAATGAACGGGGTGGATGAACGCACATAATGTCTATTAGGACACTACTACTACTACCACTAGGGAATAATTAACATCTAACATCAACAATAAAGTCAATCAATAAGTCACTCGGCATGCTGGGAATTCCAGCGTCAACTTCCTCGACACTACAATATATTTCATTGTAGTTTTCTCAAATGGCAGCCGACATAACAAACAAGGCCTTTTTATCCAGTCGCCTGTTTGAAAGGTAAATTGATAATGCCTGCCAGACTTAACTATTTTAATTTGATGTCACGTGTGTGTGTGTGTGTGTGTTTGCAATGATCAATGAAATCATGGCGATACAAAATCCCGTACGATGACCAGTTTGTCCGAGTGGACATGCCGTAAATAGCTGCTCGCAAATGTGTGCAAAGGATCTACTGGCTTACACCAAAAATCCAAACATCGAAAAACGCATTGAACAAGATGAGACCACATTGCTATTTGCTAAAAAAGAATAGCTATTTTGCTATTTGAGAAACAATACGGGCTTCAAAATGCCTCTCTTAAAGCTGAAAAAAAAAAAAGTATCTATAGTTTGTATTTTTCTGTTGAACGCAACAAGTATTAAACCGGTACCCTGGTGGTATGGCTATAAGAGACATTTTACCAAATTGAAAACTAACTGCACGTTTGCTGTCATTGATTAAGTGAGTTGACAACAAAAATAAGCAGTTTGTCACTTCGGCTATTAAAAAAAAAAAATGAAAAAAAAATAAAGCACCTCTTTGACAGTAACTCTACACAGAGTGGAACTACTTCCAAAGGATGTTGCAGGAAAGCTCTTGCAGTAAATTATTATTTATTATAATTAAATAAATGATAAATGATTAGTTCATTTGTAATTTGTGCTTCCCTTTTCAGAATCAGAATCAGAATCAGAATCATCTTTATTTGCCAAGTATGTCCAAAACACACAAGGAATTTGTCTCCGGTAGTTGGAGCCGCTCTAGTACAACAGACAGTCAATTTACAGAACACTTTGGAGACAGAGACATTGACAAAAAACAATTGTGCAAAAAGATGCAGAGTCCTCTAGCACTTAGAGCAGTTCGAATGACTAGTATTGCAATAGACCGGTGCAATGACCATTTATGCTCAGTCCGTCTTTAAGCCGTACTGTTTATAAGTGTTTAATTTGATACAGTAATGTAATTCTCAGGTCGTCATAAATCGATCAAGACGTGTGGCCAAGGTCAGTGTGGTGTCGATTGATCGAAAAGACAGAGGTGGGGGAGTTGGGACATGATTTGACTTGAGTCAGATTTAAGTCCAATTTTAGGACTCGGGACTTGCTTGGCTAAAACTCATGAAAGATTTGACTTTGGTTTGACTTGCTTTTCGTGAGACCGACTTGGCGACTTGATTTGAACTACATGACTTTCCCATTCTTCTCAAAAATCTCAATTTTCAAGTTAGTGTGACTTTAGTTTTGTTTTGAAAAGTTATTTTTTGTATAGTGCAGGAAAACCTGGCAATTTTTTTTAAAATGACCTGTTTTTGATATTCACAAGAAATGCTTATTTATATTTGTGTTTCAAATTGCCTCAGTAGACATGAAAAGGCAGTTTCCTGCTACAGGTATACGCACAATGTGAATTTAGGGTAAATAATGTTGATTATCTAAAAGAGCAAACCAATTGGTCTTTCATTAGTAAGTAAAATGTCAAAATTTCTCTTGTGTATTCAAAATTGCTTTGTTAACCAAGCAAAACTATTTCTTTACTATTTTATTCTTACACTTGATTATTCCGATAGAATTGTCAGTAGAATACTCGATTACTAATTGCACCACTCCCGTGTGCACATTCCTATTTGTGACAGGTCTGTTAAATGTCACCAGAAATGAAGGGAGAAAATGTAAGTCATAGCGTAGCATTTTCATAGAATAACTGAAAACATACTATACATATACACATTCATTCATTCATTTTCCGAACTGGTCGCCAGCCAATCGCAGGGCACATACAAACAAACAACCATTCACACTCACATTCACACCTACAGGCAATTTAGAGTCTTCAATTAACCTACCACGCATTTGTTTGGGTTGTGGGAGGAAACCGGAAAACGCACGCAAACTCTACACAGGCGGGGCTGCGATTTGAACCCCGGTCCTCAGAACTGGGGGAACTGTTAATTATTCAACAGTGCAAATACAGTGTGCAGGTGCATCTCAATAAATTACAATAAAACGTTATAGTCAGTAGTTCAATTCCAAAATTGAAGCTCATATAAAGTATTATATAGATTCATTAAACACATGGGTAAATGCTTTTCAGAAGCCCAAGTCCTAGCTAATTTCTATATGAAAAGGCATTTTTTTTCCAGTGGTTTCTTATTTAACATGTCTTGAGAGGGTGAATTTTGTGTTTTTGTCAGTTGTGAGCTATAATCATCAAAATTATTTTTAGAAAACGAAATTCTACTCTGTTTATGGTGTAGTGACTCCCTTTTTGAAATGAACAAATTAAATGCATCAAGTCTTCCATGATATTCCAATTTACTGTCTGGAGCTGTACCTGTGATTTTTCTCAACCAATCTTGGGATATTATTTACAGATGTAATGTAGTTTTAAAAATCTGTTTCAATCAATGGCTGCTGCAAGTAACGCACTGAGCCTCATGGACACCTAACGATCTACTGGGTCAAAATAAATCGCATCCGGAGTCAATTTGGCAATACACAACTGATGCATATTTCAGTTGCATAGATGAACACAAACATACTTTTGATTTGTGTTGTGTGCTATGATTTCCTCACAATCCCGCTCAGATATGAATGATTAAGAAGGCAAACCAAATTGATCCCGCTACAGAGTCCTGGGAGATATAGCGACTGGAAAAAGAGACATATTAATAATATTAACTTGATGCCAGCGCGGCTTGTTTGATTCGATTTGAGTATAAAGAGTGCAGGAGGGTTTTTGAATTGCTCCCCCATACATAATCACATACACAGTGTCATCATTAAGCCAATACAACATCTGACATCTGTGAAGAGACACTCGAATGCAAGAATACACCAAGTAACATTGTGCTACTCAGAACAAGCACTAACGTTGAAGCATGTCCTGGCGGATAAATAATGGTAATAAATAAATAGCCCGTCTTACCTCTTTCCCCCAGTTCGGAATGAATTATTATCAGGCAAAGTGGTGATAATGACTATTCTTAGTAAGAATACAAACCCCCTTTATACTGTATATGTGCCCACTGCTGCCAAATGACACCTCCATGCCCTCCTCCTGGCCGCAATACAAGAACGGGAACAAAAAGACCAGGTGCAAAGGGAGCAAGTAAAAAGAGTCCAAAAACTAAAATATAGAAACCAGATTGAGCCATTCTTTCCCCAAAATGTCTTTCATATTTCATAAGGCAGAGTAGTAATTTAATTTTTGACAACATATTGCGCTACGCCCTAGTGGTTAGCACATCAGCCTCACGGTCAAGAAGTTCTGGGTTTGGATCTCGGCTCTGACCTTCGTGAGTTTGCATGCTCTCCCTGCGCTTGTGTGGATTTTCTCTGGGTACACAGAGAAAACTCCTCCCACATTCTAAGAACATGCATGTTAGGTTCATTGAAGACTAAATTCTCATAATAATAATAAAAACAAATTGCCCTGGCGGCTGTAGGTACAGTATGTTATAATAATACAAAGAGAGGAAAAGTGGAAAAATAAAGGAGAGAATGGTGATATTCAAGAGGCTGCTGGCAATAAAAATCTTGTGCAGTTTTTAGCTATGGGTGCTTATGAAATACTACATAATTGCAGTTAAGAGTTATCGTAAAACACCAAGTGTATACGGTATTGGGATGGCTTGACGGTACCCAGCTGGCTCTTTCTTCATACCCGGAAATGTAATTTTTGTTGCGAAAGATCATCTGATACAACATAGCATTTTGAATTGGCTGTTACGTCTGCGACATTGCGACGCCGTTCGCCTGCGATTAAATCGCAGCAAAACTGGTGGTTGACAGTTGGCCACTTGTGATAACTGGTTGCACAGTTGTACAGTCGTGTTGTATGTGTGGTAGCCCATAGACTCCAGCTCACCCAAGACCCAAATGAGGACAGTTTTTGCTTTTGGGGGCTTAATTTTGGTAACACGTTCTGCTGCTACAGAAGGAAATTTGGTTTTAGAAAGACTTCTTAAAAGTCAGTTTTCAGGTAATGAAAACCCAGTTGGTGGGTGGGAAAAAAGCAAAACAAACAAACAAACAAAAAAAGACACCTATAAAATTTGTCCGCTGTAATTTTTACAAAATATGTTCATGACGTCACATAAGATATCAAGAATTCTTGTGAGTACTTGGTAAGCGTCAAAATATCAGAATTTGGGGCATGTGTTTTGCTTTTTCGTTGGCTTTTGCGTTTTTGGGAAGAGAACATGTATATGACACACATAAACACAGAAAACGTAAAAAACAAAAAAAAACAAATGTACGGTGGAAAATGTCATTTTGGAGAGTCTTCTTAAAAGTCATTTTCATTTGCCCCATCACTTTTTTAGAATAAAAACATCACAGGATGTGAGATTAAAAGCAATGCCAGATTGGGAAGTCTTATTATTGCATTAGAAATCCCCCGCAAATCAAAATTCTGATCTTTAGTCCCTAAATTCTCCCAGGACCGTCTTTTCACAGCGTGGTCCAGCATTGTGTATCCTGTAAAATTGCTATTCTTCATTGCCTTAAGATTTAATTTGACGTGAATTCCTTCAGGAACGTCCAGGTCAGATCAACAAAAGGCAGCTTGTCACTAGTTTGCGTTTTAATGAGGCCCACAATGCTTCAGGCCACAAGCAGCCAGGGGAGCCAGGAGTTTAATAAATGAAAGGCAAACCTGTAGGCATTTAGGATTTATTGACTTTTTTCATTGGCTCTACTGATGCACACGCAGTTACATTTTGGGGTGGCTGGTTGGTAGTAAATATCGCTGTCCTTGGACTGAAGTGAACAGGCATTCTGTGCTCAGTCTATGAAGCTTTCCAATGTATGAAAAGATAATTCATAAAACAAGGCAGACACAGAGATGAAAACCTCTCATCAGACTAATAATCTTTTCATCAGAAACAAAAGCACTGGGAGAATTAATCAGAAAAATCACTTCATGTAGCATGCTGGAAGTAGATTTTTTGTGCACCCAAAGTGTTGAAGTGTTGAAGTGCTTTTGAAGACAGAGAATTTTGTGGAAGGATTAAAGACTGTATGCGTTTTTGTCCTTTTATTAATATGATATCAAAAAAATACTTGTGTTGTTTTATGTTGCATGTTTCACTCACATTCCTGTAACCTGTAAGATTATGCTTCACTTCGATTTTCCCATTAAAAGTGAAAGCGGACCAAGTTTACCAAAAGCATCTGACTCCAGAAAGGTAAAGTTGATTTCTTTCTGGCAGAGATGGCCACAGCAACGTTGTCATGGTGCTCGGTGTGCCAAAGCAGCAGCAGGTGGAGTGTTAATTTTAACCAGGAGAACAACGGCAGACAGAACCGGGGATGACGTAAGCATGTTGGGGAATGTTAAGTATGATGTGTCTAATGTCGCTTGCAGCAACAGGAGGAAGGTTGTGGGTGGAAGAGCTTTGATGCTGATCCAAAGTGAAGACGGGTCGTGTGTGTGTGAGCATGTGTGTGTGTTGTACAACGCTGACACTAACCACTCAGCAACCATACGCTTTATGGTGCGCCGAACACTGCAGGTGGGGCTTTGGTTGCCCTCGTACCCGCCTGTTTTGCCCACGGAACACGTGCACCCACACGTCACGATTACGCCTGCTGTCTTAGAAGGAAAAAGTCAACCTATTAGATACATTATACGAACAAAAGTATTGAGACAGATAACCTTTTGGATAAATTGGACTTTATTTTTTTACTTTTACATGAGTATTTATGTTAAGAAAAACTTTGCGTTTTAATGATCAGTTATTGCTAATTTATCAGTTATTGTGTATGGGATCTATTTGTTTAGACTTTGTCTTCGACTTCCCTATCAGGCGCCAATCCAACCTAACCACTAGTGATGTTTGACTCCAGTTCACCAATCAACAGAGGTGGGTAGAGTAGCCAAATATTGGACTCAAGAGTACCGTTACTTGAAAGTAATATGACTCAAGTCAAAGTACAAAGTAGTCCTCCCAAAAATTACTCGAGTAAGAGTAAGAAAGTACTCAGTGATCGATCGGAATGGCAATTTGGAATTGGGCCTGAAATTTACAAGGACTGTAGGATCAAGTCCAGGTGTTTTGATCAAAGGCTGGATGTTTCAAACAACAACAGAAAAAACCTGATCAGCTCCTCAAAGCTGAGGCGCTTGGTGTTTCTCAATGGCAATCTCAACTAAGTTACAAGTTAATTTCAAGTTATAGTCACTTTAAATTGCTTTAAATTGCTGGACGACTTTGAATCATTTGCATGATTGTCATTGTATCAGCATTAAAACAATACTGGTACCCTTTCATTCCTGCTCAATGACTCTGTACGTGTGTTCTTATGTCCTAAACGTATGTTTTCCACAGTGACTGTTTGCTGTCATACTAGAGTGGCTCTAACTACCGGAGACAAATTCCATGTGTGCTGAAACATACTCACCCAATAAAAACGATTCCAGTTCTTTATGGATTTTTTTTTTAATTTTGTTTGACATATTTTCATTTATATTCTGTTGCGTTGTGTGTTTTGCAGTGATTCTGGGTTGTTTCACTTTAAATTTGTTTATCAGTTAAGTTAAATTGTAAATCGTTGAGTTTATGTTTTTTTTTCCGTAGCACTATGTTGAGGAGGGATCACCAACATGGTGCTCACCAAGGACCACATGAGTAGCCCGCGGGTCTGTTCATGCCTAGTCGTATTTCTGCTCCACCTGTAAGAGATCACAAAATTTCCTCTTTCAGCCACTGAAACAAATTAGCCTTGTTTGTACCAGAATAGTTGGCGATAATGTTAGCACCGGTGTCCGTGTTTGCTGCAAAATATTTGGCACGAAGATGATAGCATAGGCTTTGACATGCTTCTGTGACAATCAAATTCGGTAAAATGTGATTCAAAAAAGGATCAAACGTTCCAAAAGAATAGATTCAACTATCTACTCGTAAAGGAAATGCAGGTACTCTGCTCTTCCGAGTTGCGTCTGGTTGTATCTGGTTGTCAGTGGTGGGAAGTGACTAAGTACAAACACTGTGTTACTATATTGAAGTAGATTTAGTAATTGGCTTGTGCCAGCCTAAAACCCACAAGCTTCTGGTGTTCAAAAATTCCCCTGTATAATCTGATAAAACACATACAAGTAAGTTGTATTTTTTTCAGGAGTTGAATCAGTACTTTTATACAAGTATCTGAACATCTACTTCAGTACTAGTAAAAGTGTGAGTACTATTGCCACCTCTGCTGGTTGTATCTGGTTGAGTCTGGTTCGTTCTTGTTTTAAAATCTAATTTTATCGCACTCATTGGCCATGTTTTTTGAAGTTTGATATTAGTTGAGGTGTGATATTAGGTTTGAGCTTATTTGAACCCTCTGGTGACATACACTTATGGTCAAGCTCTTGGGCTCTTTCTGTTACAGATTGCAGTGGGTGGATGGTGTCGCGTAGTGCGAGAGGAAAGCATTAGCACATACATTGTTATTTTCGTGTCATTTTTGTCATTGTTTTGTGGCCTCGTGTCCCGGTGTATTTTTCCGAAGCCTCAGAGGGACCTTGTATGGAGACAATCTCCATTGGGAGCAGTAGGATGACGCCAGCTGGTCACTTTGTATGAAATAAACAACCAAGTCATTGTTGGTTCTTACTTCTTTCATTTGTGCATTTAAATGACATTTTCATAGTTGAGTCATATGATAGGACTAGTGCTCAATTAGTTAGTTTGCACGCAGTTGTATTAATGAATTCTGGGATTTAATGGGCTAAATCTTAATTTATTTTCTGATCTGAAACTGTCAGTGGGTGTAAATGGTGAATCTTGGACCCCAAGCAGACTCAACAAATAGATTCATTTGACTGAGTTTATTAAAGCAAGGGAGCATGATCACATTCGAGACAAATACTAAATCTACTAATGAAAAAGTATGATGACAAAAGTTGAACAGACAAAACAGTAGAAAAGAAAACTTCGAGATGGACTGAGCCACAACAGACGGAAGATGCCAACAACAGAAATTTGCCAACAAAATCTAGACTACACAAGAATAGAAACAATCAAAAATACAGAAACAACAGACGTACTTACTTACTGTAAGTACAACCAGTCAGACAAAATACGATAAACAAGCAACAGTACTGAATTTCGGGGATGGTAAACGGTGAACAGTAATGCAATAACCCCGTGTCTTCATTCAACTTCTGTTGAAACAAAACAAAATGGCAGAACACGCAGGCAGAGAAACAGGAATATGACAGAATCAAACATTTACTAGTAAATATTGTTCCTGAAGGCTTTACTAGAACTCCGTCAAACTATTTCTAAGAAGATCAGAACCGTAAGCAAGTTACCCAGATCTCTTAAAGGACTTAAAATAATCTGATTACGTCCGACAATTTGCAACAATACAAGTAAAACTCCCCCACTTCATGCATTATGTAAATGATTGATTTTCATGGATTTCAAAATCTATCAACCTGTCCAGTGATCCATTATAAAAAACTATCATGCGTGGACACTGAACTAAACAGCCCTAAATGGAAAATAGCTTCTTTCATCATCTGCATGGTTGCCAAAGAGCTTTCATGCATTTCCCTTGTTGAGGGATTGAGATTTGACAAAGGAGGATGGGGAAGATCCCTTTGAAGGTTTTCGACTGAAACACAGTCCGTTTCATGGCTGGACCTTTGAGACACGATTCCAAAATAAAGAATGAGAGATGTGTGAAAAGGAAAAGGTTCGACTGGAGCCTGATGATGAATACGGTGGCAATAGAGCTTCAAAAAGCAAAAGAAGTGGAAGAAGTGGAGACCAAATGTGGGTAAGGGAATGTACTATACTATAAACTGGCAGCATTTATATATTATATATTTTTATATATTGTAGCTGTTGGGCCATGGTCCTCAGTCGGAAAAGGGTGGCGTGCCCTCTCCAGGTCGGGGATGAGATCCTGCCCCAAGTGGAGGAGTTCAAGTATCTTGGGGTCTTGTTCACAAGTGAGGGAAGAATGAAACGGGAGATCGACAGGCGGATCGGTGCAGCGTCTGCATTGATGCGTCCGTTGGTTGTAAAGAAGGAGTTAAGCCGAAAGGCGAAGCTCTCAATTTACCGGTCGATCTACGTTCCTACCCTCACCTATGGTCACGAGCTGTGAGTCGTGACCGAAAGAACGACATCCCGGATACAAGCGCCCGAAATGAGTTTCCGCCGCAGGGTGTCCGGGCTCTCCCTTAGAGATAGGGTGAGAAGCTCGGTCATCCGGGAGGATCTCAGAGTAGAGTCGCTGCTCCTCCACATCGAGAGGAGCCAGATGAGGTGGCTGGGGCATCTGATTCGGATGCCACCTGGGCGCCTCCCTGGTGAGGTGTTCCAGGCAGGAGACCCCGGGGACAACCCAGGACAGGCTGGAGAGACTAAGTGTCTACCGGCTGGCCTCGGAACGCCTCGGGATCCCCCGGAAGAGCTGGAGGAAGAAAAAAAAGAAGAAGGAAAAAAAAAGCCACGCTGCACTGAATCTGCAATAAGTGAACCACAGTATAGTGGATTACTGTTAATGTTTTTGTCATGCTCTTAGAAAAATATATAGTAGTGCCTGAACAGCTCCAGATGATGTACTGTATGTGACACAGTTGCATGGTGTTATATCGTGGTTTTGCATAGTATTGATGGTTTCTATTATCTCAACATGATAGTGGTGTATTACTTAAATCTAGTAATCCCCAATTGAGGGCCCAGGTACAAAATGCACAGCCCACCAATGGTTGATGGCTTCAGTCGTTGAACAGCTCCAGGGTGATCAAGTCTAATATTGAACAAAGAGTAACAGGTCTGACTAAAGTAAGAGCCATCATTCAGCGGGAGACGCTTGCGCACCCCTACGGGTTTAGGAATTCCAGGTTTAGTACTTAACTCTTGAGATAAAATATGGGGTTTCTGCCAACTTGGTCTTACTTATAACTCATGATAACAGGCAAATACTCTTGAGAAGCAGTGAACTATAAAACTTAAAAAACATCCCCAGTATGAGTCTATTTTTAGTCTGGGTCTACTCAATAATGTATCCTAATGTGATTTTGAATCTTTATTGATTTCACGTGCAGTATGTTCCATGCACATATTGAGGAAAAACAGCAGCCCTCAGGATTCTTTGTTTAGGTAATTAAAGTTAACTCTTTGCCAGTGGCTCATTCAATCCCAGAGGAGTGATGGTTTGATAATTATTTATGCACCGCTGACCTTATTGACTTCTTGACTGTAATTTGCTTATCTTGACTAACCTGAACAGACCAGCATCTACTATTGACCTCAGCCCTTTTCAAGGAGCTGACAAGCCTTGACAGAACCAGACACTGACTACACACCTCCACACAACTGTACAGAAGTCTACGATTATCATGGGAAATGGGTTTTTCCTACTATGCTGTAACTGTGAAAGGCAAACAATCTCTGTGTAAATCAGTGTAGTCTGCAATTTTTGTGCTGTTGTGTACATACAGTGTGAGAGCATGTGTGTTTGTTGGAGTCATGTTAAAAGGGTAATGGCTTCTTACATCATTTCCATTTTAGCCCCTCTTCTGTCATCGCGGGAAAGCACAATCCCCTGCGGAATCCCGACACAGGAATAAAAGAGAGGCCATCCACGCGACAATAAGATGGCTTTCCTCGAGGGCATTACACTGGCTATTGTGTCACTCTGGGAAAGGTTATAAAAGAAATTACTATTGATCTGCAACCTCTAAGGATGTGGGGGCAAGCACCACAAACTTGCCAAGTCTTGAATATGTAACTGTACTCACACACATGAAGCAAAGCTTGCGTGCTTTCTGTGGTTTTGAGACGAGCATGGGGGGAAAAAAGATCACCAGGTATCGTTCTGACCTTAGTCATAATGGTAACAAGCCGTTCTCGTGTTGGGACACCTTGCAGTACGGAACAGTACAGAATTATTGTTTTATACTTTTTTTTCCATGGGCTAAAAACACCCAGTACAGAACAAAAATATTGTAAATAAATATAAAACCGCTCGCAACCCTAGTGAGGAGAAGCGGCTCAGAAAATGGATGGATGGATAAATATACAACCGCTTTAAAATGTTTCAAAAGTTTTAAAGTTTATTCAAACTTACCTCACTGGTGCATGAAAGGGGTGATTTTGCGTTCCGAATGGACACTATTTTCCGTCCGTTAAATCCGGTCTGTTAAATCGAGGTTCCACTGTAGTAACTATCAGATCATAAATGCTATCATTCCCAGATAGACATTAAAGAGCCTTGTTGCAAAAAGAATGGGAGTAGCATGTGAACATTTTCTTGGATTCATTAAAATGTGGCGTATTACTGCATGTTGTCAATAAATTTTAACTGGACAGTATTAAAGATGATTTTACGTTATGTGGGAAGAGGCATTTTTAACGATGTTTAGCTTTCTGGTAGACTCTGGCAATATGGTCATTGTGGTCGTAATGGTGTTTTATTAACTCAGCCCAGTCTGCCTTGATATAAATTACAATATACTGGTAATTCTTTAATAGTATTCCATAACTGCATTTGTAAAGTTAAAGAGGTCCCCCCTACTAGAAACCTGCTCCCATCTGAAGTAGAGTTTTTTTCAAAAAGATTTTTAATTCATTTAGTGGAAATAGGGCACGGTGGGCGACTGGTTAGAGCGTCTGCCTCACAGTTCTGAGGACTGGGGTTCAATCCCCGGCCCCGCCTGTGTGGAGTTTGCATGTTCTCCCCGTACCTGCGTAAGTTTTCTCCGGGCACTCTGGTTTCCTCACACATCCCAAACAAATGCAGGTTAATTGACAACTCTAAATTGCCCGTAGGTGTGAATGTGAGTGCGAATGGTTGTTTGTATGTGCCCTGCGTTTGGTTAGCAACCAGTTCAGGGTGTACCCCGCCTCCTGCCCGATGATAGATGGGATAGGCTCCAGCGCGCCCGCGACCCGAGTGAGGAGGAGCGGCTCGGAAAATGGATGGATGGATGGATAGTGGAAATAGAGAGTGGCAATCAGAGAGTGTTGATTGGGTGGTATATCATACAAAGCAAATCAAAGCAAAGCAAATATATTTATAGAGCGCATTTCATACACAAGGTAACTCAATGTGCTTTACATGATTAAAAGCATTGAAAAACAAAGAAAAAACAGCTTATAAACATTTAGAACAAAGAGAAAAAGTTATAAATACAATTAAAACAGCATACAGTGCAAGAAATATAATTTAAAAGTGGAAATGCTCTAAAAAGCATTGGAAAAAAGAAGAGTTTTTAACCTGGACTTTAAAAAATGCACACTTGCGGCTGACGTCACTTCTGTTGGCAACTTATTTCATTTGTGTGCAGTGTAACAGCTAAATGCTTCTTCACCATGTTTGCTTTGGACTCTGTGCTCCACTACTGGACCTGAGTCTGTCAATCTCAGAGCCCTACTGGGTTTATATCCCATTAGCATTTCTTTCATGTATTCAGGACCTAAACCGTTTAGTGATTTATAGACCAGTAGCAGAACTTTAAAATCTACTCTAAAGCTGACTGGAAGCCAGTGTAAATAGTTTAGAATTGGAGTAATATGCTCTGACCTCTTTGTTATGGTCAGAACCCGAGCTGCAGCATTTTGAATGAGCTGTAGCTGTTTAATGCTCTTTTTTGGGGAGTCCAGCCAGAAGATCATTACAATTATCAAGTCTAGTTGAGATAAAAGCATGGATGAGCTTCTTCTGGTCTGCTTGACACATGCAAGCCTTCACTCTGGATATGTTCTTGAGATGGTATAATGCAGTTTTAGTAATTGATTTGATATGACTGTTGAAAGTCAAATCGGAATCTATCAGAACACCAAGGTGTCGGACTTGCGACTCCAGGTATTTACTAACAGCAATCCTCTTTTCTTTATTGCCAAAAACAATTATCTCAGTGTTGTTATGGTTTAATTGAAGAAAATCTTGGCTCATCCAGTTATTTATCTGTTTTAGACAGTGATACAACACCTCAATTGAACTGTAGTCATCTGAAGACACTGCTAGATATAACTGCGTGTCATCTGCATAGCTATGATAGTCAAAATTAAAGTTCTGAAGAATTTGACCCAAGGGTAGCATATACAGGCTGAACAAGAGGGGTCCAAGAACTGACTCTTGAGGGACCCCATAGGTCATTGCCATTCGATGAGACTGAACACTTCCAATGGTTACAGAATAACTCATTTCCTACAGGTATACAATAATAATGTTTACATTGTGACACTTATATTAATGTTCTAACAAAATGTTCCTAATCTTGAGCAAGTAGTAGTTTTATTGCTACGAGTAATGCTTTGTGGCTTTGTAAGGCTTTGTGCAAAGCCCAAACTGCTTTGAGTCCAATGCTTGCTGATAATTGTACAGTATTTATAAATGTAAAGTACATGGACAACAAAAATCCCTTGCTTCATTTCATCCTATCAAGGTAACAAAAATGAACTACAGTACACTGTGTATGTAGTGTTGTAACTAAATGGACAAATACCTTGCATCTTTTTAGCTGCATTTTACAATGTGTTTTCCCTTCTGCCTATTGTATTGACTGTTGTCAAGCTGGTACCTGGGCACGGTGCCCAAACCAAGGCCTTGCCATCACTGTTCACTTCATTCTAAAACTGAAATGTACCAAATTGGTGCTACTATTTTCTCAATCTAGAATTCTCCTCTCTCTCTTTCTCTCTCGCTTTCTGGGGAAATGATGATGAGCTTGGTCAACGAATAAAATGGCTGACTTCAGTGCTAGACTGGACTAGAATTATTTATAAGGACTCTTCACAAAGAAGCACACAAATTGGAGCCAAAAATCACCAAGGGAAGGTCGACGCAAGATTGAAAAATGCTCCATTTCCTAGATATTGTATTACTGTGAGAAACACAACAGCATTTCCTTCCATTGGGATGGCTCATCATCCCCTGAAGGCGGGAATGGGAAATACGAGTTAAGGAGCTGTGATGATGGTGGTACACCTGTGGAGTTCACGGCTCCTATATGAAGACAATTCATCATACCGCAGTTCATCATCTTCCTGACTGAAACCTGAGACGCCTTTAAGATTTCTCCTTAAATTGTATTATGGACCAGGTCGCTGGGAGTTTATTGACCTGTCGTGAAGCCACACCCCAAAATGTAGACTGGCCAATCACATAGGTCCGACACGCTACAGATGGTTCTCGGTTTAATGCAATGGTAGGGATATAGTGGGGCTTTAAATAGAGTTAGGAAACAGTGCTGAAAACAGTTTTCAATATAGCATAGTGAGATCAACGTCAAAATCCTTTGATTGTTATTTCACAATCTCAATTGATATAATTTGAAGTCCATTTAGACAAACAATAGCGATTCATTGATTTGTCATTTCTCTCATTCATGTCCAACAAATCAGCATTTTCTCCATATAACATCCTTCCCCCCCCCATTTTTTAAAAATGTAATCATTCTCTGCCTCAGTGATTGCTTTCTTTTCTACTGTCACCCACATTTTGCTTCTCTAACTAAATGGAAGTTGCTCAACTTCCCAAAACCGTTGTAAAGTTGTACTTCTTTAGACAGCAAGAGGCACGATAAATCAGCGTTGTACAAATTCCGACCAAGTCGCAGAGGAATTTTCATCTCCCGTTAAATGTACTGATTTTGCGATCCCCATCAAATCTGAAGTAATGCATTTTGAAATATGTTTATGGGAGATGACGTCTGCAAAAGTAATTTGTTCTGTCAAATTCAGTCTGAAAGTTATCGTCGTGGAAAATGGCTCACCATTTTCACGCGTGAACATACAGTTTAATGAAAGCGTAAAACCACAGCACTCATCCCGTGTTGGCGTTTTGGAAAAGGGCCATTTATTTAGAAGGTTGCAGAGTGCGGTGATTGTTTCGCCTGCACGCCTGGTTGAAACCTTTAATGCCTCTGGGAAATGGATACAACGATCGCTTCCACTCTCTTTGGAAGAGAATGGACCTTGGAAAGGAAGATGTCAAATTCACCCCGAGTCGGTCAGATGCGAGGAATTTATTGGATGTCAATGGGTTACATTAGAGCCATTCGTCTGAAGAATTTGTCCTGCGCACGGCGCAGTCTTATGTGGTCACATATTGCAAGAGGATCAAAAACACTTTGTTCTGGGATGCAGGTCAGATTTAGAACCAATTTTTCCTCTTAGTAAATAATAGAAATTTAATTTAACTGTTTCAGGGTGAAGGCAGCACGATGACTTCCTGGTTAGCACATCCGCTGCACAGTTCTCAAGTTCGGGTTTCAAATCTCTGCTCTGGCCTTCTTATGTGGAGTGTTCTCCCCATGCTTGGGTGGGTTTTCTCTGGGTGGTCTGGTCTCTTCTCACTTTCCAAAAGCATGCATGCTAGACTCAATGAAGACTCTAAATTATCCATTGGTGTACTTGTATGAATGGTAGTTGTATCATGAATTACCTGTATGTTTTAAGTAACGTTTTAAATGCCAAAGAGGTGTAAAAAGAATTTAACCAGGTTCAGGTTACTTTATTCATACCCGTATGCAGATTTGTTTTGTTATACAAGTTACACACATTTAACCAACAACCATAACAGTCAACAAACATAAAATGTACTGTTACTGTCAAAACTATTACCAAAACAATACATGAAAACAAATTAATAAATAAATAAATAAAAATAAATGGGCAACTAACTGAACAAATCTTAATCCTACCTTACGTGCGCAATGTTTACTATGTTGGTATGCCTTGTTTATTTTGATCATAACTGCTGCTGGAACAAAGCAATTTCTATACCTCTTGGTTTTACACTTTGGGACTGGAATTCTTCACCCTGAAGTGTAAAACCAAGCGGGATATAAAAGACCACTCTGGATTACCACATAAAATCATCCATCCATCCAATTTCTTTTACCGCTTCTCCTCACTCGGGTCGCGGCCTGCTGGAGCCTAACCCAGCTATCTTCTGAACTGGTTGCCAGTCAATCACATGGCACATTTAAACAAACAACCATTCACACTCACATTCATACCTATGGGCAATTTAGAGTCTTCAATCAACCTACCATCGATGTTTTTGGGATGTGGGAGGAAAGTGCCCGGAGAACATGCAAACTCCACAAAGGCGGGGCCGGGATTCGAACCCCGGTCCCCAGAACTGATGTGGTAACACATAAAATAAATCAATTTAAATTCACATTTTTGTTACTCACCCTTGTACTGATAAGAAGCAGATCCATATCTTTTCTAAAATAAATAAATAAATAGTGATATTACAGTTTTAAAAATGACTGATTTTATGGTTGTGTTGACTTTAAGTCAGCATATCTTGTTGACATGAAACAAACACACACATGCTACATACTGTATTGCTGATCTGCAAATGTAACTAAAGCACCATCGCAATGCGTTGTAAACCAAGTTGTTATGTTTAACAAATGTTGCAAAGCTGCAGTCTCTACAGTATTGCGACTCAAACAAAACACTGTCACCTATCCAACTTTGTAGACTGAGCCCCCCTCTCTTCAGCCGGCCAGAAGGGAAGCAGTGATAGTCTGTTAATGGAACATGCAGCTTGTCAACCCTCGGTATGTGTGCTTGATCAAATCAAAGGGCATTGCAGGACATTATGGAAAAGACCCTCCTCATCATTCACAGAGGATCCATCATGTTGTCCCAGCAAGGCTGCACAGTATTCTCCCCGTGACTCGAGCTTTGACTGTATGATGAGTGTTGGTAGTTCCTGGACGTGGCCTCACTGTGATGAATGGACCATGTGTCACCCTGTACTGTAATCCACTATCATGGCTTACGTCTCCTGTAATATATAACTAATGTCTTCAAAATTACTGATACAGCCCCTCCACGTGTGCTCGATTTGTTGACAGCTAGGGACAAGGCCAGGTTGTAAAAAGACCAATGAGACACCCCACCTGAAATCTTCAGAATTTTCATGCATAAGTTGACGAAAGCAGCTGTTCACAAACTTTTCAAGCCATGCGCCCCCATCAACATCCTGACAGAGCACCCAGTCTTCTCTGCTTTTTCACATTTTGTATGAATTTAGTCTCTTAAGAGTCACAGTTTTTTCTTTTAATACACTATATATATATATATATATATATATATATATATATATATATATATATATATATATATATATATATATATATATATATTTATTTATTTATTTATTTATTTTCTTTCAAAAGTTAAATAAAACTTTGCTGCACGGTGGGCGACTGGTTAGAGCGTCTGCCTCACAGTTCTGAGGAGCGGGGTCCAATTAGCAGCCCCGCCTGTGTGGAGTTTGCATGTTCTCCCCGTGCCTGCGAGGGTTTTCTCCAAGCACTCCGGTTTCCTCCCACATCCCAAAAACATGCATGGTAGGTTAATTGACAACTCTAAATTTCCCATAGGTGTGAATGTGAGTGCCAATGTTTGTTTGCTTATATGTGCCCTGCGATTGGCTGGCAACCAGTTCAGGGTGTACCCCGCCTCCTGCCCGATGATAGCTGGGATAGGCTCCAGCACGCCCGTGACCCTAGTGAGGAGAAGCGGCTCAGAAAATGGATGGATGGATGATTGGACTTGATTAGGAAAGCCACACACCTGTCTATATAAGACACAGCTTACAGCTCACATTGCATGTCAGAGCAAATGAGAATCATGAGGTCAAAGGAACTGCCTGAAGAGCTCAGAGACAGAATTGTGGCAAGGTACAGATCCGGCCAAGGTTACAATTTTTTTTTTGCTGCACTTTAAATTCCTAAGAGCACAGCGGCCTCCATAATCCTTACATGGAAGACGTTTGGGACGATCAGAACCCTTCCTAGAGCTGGCCATTCGGCCAAACTGAGCAATCGGGGGAGAAGAGCCTTGGTGAGAGAGGTAAAGAAGAACCCAAAGATCACTGTGGCTGAGCTCCAGAGATTCAGTCGGGAGTCGGGAGAAGCTTCGAGAAAGTCAACCATCACTGCAGCCCTCCACCAGTCGGGGCTTTATGGCAGAGTGGCCCGACGGAAGCCTCTCCTCAGTGCAAGACACATGAAAGCCCGCATGGAGTTTGCGTAAAAAAAACACCTGGACTCCAAGATGGTGAGAAATAAGATTCTCTGGTCTGATGAGACCAAGATAGAACTTTTTGGCCTTAATTTTAAGTGGTATGTGTGGAGAAAACCAGGCACTGCTCATCACCTGTCCAAGACAGTCCCAACAGTGAAGCATGGACGTGGCAGCAACATGCTGTGGGGGAGTTTTTCAGCTGCAGGGACAGGGAGACTGGTTGCAATCGAAGAAAAGATGAATGCAGCCAAGTACAGGGATATCCTGGACGAAAACCTTCTCCAGAGTGCTCAGAACCTCAGACTGGGCCGAACGTTCACCTTCAAAAAAGACAATGACCCTAAGCACACAGCTAAAATAACGAAGGAGTGGCTTCAGAACAACTCCATGACTGTTTTTGAGTGGCCCAGCCAGAGCCCTGACTTAAACCCAATTGAGCATCGCTGGAAAGACCCGAAAATGGCTGCCCACCCACGTTCACTATCCAAATTGACAGAAATGGAGAGGATCTGCAAGGAGGAATGGCAGAGAATCCCCAAATCCATGTGTGAAAAACTTGCATCATTCCCAAAAAGACTCATGGTTGTATTAGCTCAAAAGGGTGCTACTACTAAATACTGAGCAAAGGGTCTGAATACTTATTGCTGTGTGATATTTTAGTTTTTCTTTTGTAATAAATCTGCAAGAATTTCAACAATTCCGTTTTTTCTGTCAATATGGAGTGCTGTGTGTACATTAATGTGGAAAAAAATTAACTTAAATGATTTTAGCAAATGGCAGCAATATAAAAAAAAGAGTGGGAGGTCTGAATACTTTCCGTACCCACTGTATATATATATATATATATATATATATATATATATATATATATATATTGATTAACTTATTCATTTTTATAATGAATACTAGTTTTTGTGATATTTACTTTATTCTTGTAATTTTAAAAAAATATTCTCAAACTATACAGTGTTTTTCTCATATTTTTACAACTTTGAATTTGGAATTTTACACTTTGACTACTCTTGTAAGGTTCTGGCAAGAATCTGACCTTTTTTTTTCCAATTCCACTGGAATTAAGGTTTTCCAAGCGTGAGAACAATTTTTTCTTCTTAAACATAGTTTTATTCACCCCAGTCCTTGACTTTACTATTACAAAATGCATTCTTGCAATATTATGATTTGATGGCTCTTTTGCTGGAATGCATGACGATTGTCATAAGAGTTCGGTGAGGAGAAAAAGGATATTTTCTGACATGTCTGTTGAGTCTGTGTTAGGTTTCTGAATGGAAGACCTTGGTTCAAAAGAAATTCCTTAGGCCTATTTTCACTTCCATTTCAGTAATTTGCTGCCGCATCCGAAACCATTTCCCTCATTACTTCTCACTCTTTTCTTTTAAGTGTCTTTCATTGATGTTTTCAAAGGGATTCTTGTAGCGTCGCAGAATTATCTCTCCATGCAGATTGTCTTCACATTCTACATCCCTGTTTCATTTCCTTGCCTGAACCCCCCTGCGCACAAGCCGCCCTCCATTTTAGCCTCTTCATTTAATTAGACACAGTGGGTCGATCTACCGCCTCGCTGCTTACTTACATGAAATCATAAACCGGGCCTAAACCTTTCACTTCCTCTTGCCTTACTTCATCCTTTATGCTTTCGTATTCAGTATCAGAATCAGAATCTTTATTTTCCAAGTATGTCAAAAACACACAAGGAATTTGTCTCTGGTAGTTGGAGCTGCTCTAGCACGACAACAGACTGTCAATACTTTTGAGACATAAAAACATAAAAATACAGTCACTGAGCAATAAAAGGTTACCAGTAATGTGTTCATGCCGGTACAATTATTATCCATCCATCCATTTTCTGAGCTGCGTCCAGGAGTGCTGGAGCCTATCTCAGCTATCAGCGGGCAGGAGGCGGGGTACACCCTGAACTGGTTGCCAGCCAATCGCAGCCAATTACAGAAGTTTGTTCATTCTGTTAAATCAACATTTACACTCCAAAAACTGAAATCTAATCAAGATTGCATATTATTATTATTATTATTATATACTTTGTCGTTGTCTGCCAATATATTGCTTCTTGCTGGGTGTTTTTTGTAAGTAAAGTACGCCATTGCTTGAAAAAAACTTTCCCCTTAAGAATCTAAATAAGGTATTATAGCTTTTTATTACTGGGTTAGCCTAAAATGAGAAATGCCATCATTCTCTAGGTACAGGTAGTAAAAAAAACAAACAACAAAAACTAACTTTAAGACATCTGTGGCAGGGGGGGTTTGATGCTAGCTATCTTGTTTAAAGAAATCTTGCCAAGTCAAATATTCCTTTTCTATTGGCAAAAAAATATATACGTTTTTAATTCCATAATATAGTCCTTTTATTTGCTAATATAATATGGAATATAGTCATTTATTTTGTCCTTTTTTTTTTTTTTTTTTCCCAGTTTTTGCAGTGTAGCCAGCTACAAAGTTTAATATTGATAAATTTCTACTCTCTTTTTTCTGTTCTTATTAGACAAGATTGAACAGCAAGGACTTCAGGATGGATATTCTGTGACTGGTTGATGCATTTGAGTCCATCTGCTCATGACGTTTGACAAGATGTAGCGCTGAGTGGAGCTGTAGACAGCTACTACGATAGAAGCTAGCTAGCTAGCTAAATAGTTAGCTGCCACATATTTGATCAAAAGATAAGTGTTATACTATATCTGTGTGATACGTTTAACATTTTACATTACTTTGGTGATTGATTTCATTTCATACTTTTGTGACAGTTTATGTTTAAACAATGCCTTCCATGAGGAACATTAAAGACCAATAATTTATCATTAACAGTTTTTCAAAAGGACATATTAGGGAAGTTTATTTTTATTGTTTGATGGGTATTCGACAAATAAAGTTTTGCTCGTTTTGCTAATTAAGTTGTGTGATGTTAACAACATTAAAATTGGGGCAGTTAATACAGTTATTATGATGTGACCGTTTGGGCTCTGATACAAATTCAAAATACAATAGATTTTAATGGGAAATTTTGTTTTAAAAGTCAACCACATTGAAGTTTGACCAGCGTGACAGAACAGATTGTCGTTGAACATAATGGTGCTGAAGTGGAAAAGGAAAAAAGTGGAGACAGAACTCAAAGATCATGGAAGAAGGCCAGCAAGAACAGTGGGAAGCCAGAAAGCCTCCTCTAATGACTTCATCCAATATTTGTGGAATTTCAGAAGGTGCCAAGGACATAAAAACACACATTAAAACAAAAAGTGATGAGGACAGCTCAACAGAGAAAATCAGGACAAAGTTTATCTCCTGATCTGAAGGTACTGTTGGGGAATATATTATTGTTCTTCCGACGAATAAACCGCTTTCTTAGGGGCTTTAACAAGCTTGATAAATTAAGACATTCTTGCAAACCGTTGTGAAAATGTATGTGTCACAACCCATGACCCCGAAATGCACTCATTTGCAGCACCAGGAACATTAGCACCACACATTGACGTGAAATTCGGAAGACGCGTAGCTTTAAAGGATGCCGAAAAAGTTAAAAATTTGGTTTGAGGAAGACATTTTGTGTGAATTCCAGGACTTGAATCATGCCTGGGGATTTGCTCATATGAGCCCCAATCCGCTATATGGAGGAACATCAAATGACCAATGCGGAACACAGAATAGCTTACTTCCTGTGTATGCTTCGCTAACGATCATAACTCTGCTTGATTACATGATTGTGTAAAGCTGAACTTCAAATGTTAGTTTTCTTTATGGCGGGTGTCTTCTGACAAAGTTAAACACATATATCATTTATTTATACAAATATGATATCATACCAGTAAAGATGCTCGAAGCACAAACACAGTCCATTGTCATCCTTGGTGGGTGTGTGGTTTATGTTTAAAAAAAAGACAATGTAGATGTTTAAAGTTCCTTCGGTTGTTTTGAAACAGAGGTGGAAGTGCATTTACCTGATTTGCAGAATGCAGAAGTAATTTGCGCATATACCGGATTGGAACCGTGTGTTGACAGACAGGCGCTAAATTGGAAAGCTTTTTTGCTTACGCAATTTAATGTGGGTGATACATGGCGTCAAAGTTCGATAATCACTTTGAAGATTCCCTAGGGGAAAAAAAAACATTGCCAGGGCTACTTGCAGCTTTAATTCAGATTATTTGTTTGCTTTATTGCATTTTTATCACCACATAAAACAGGATCAACTGGCTCGGCACTGGGTTTACAATTTGATTTCCTGCGGAGAGAAGTGTGCCTCTCAACAATGGACGTCACACCCGCAACCCAGCAAGCGGGAGCACACAATCCATCCAAACACCATAACCTCAGCTGGATATGGACATGGCCCTGTGGCTGTATGGACTTTGGGACTGAGTTTAGAACATTTTCAGGAGAACAGATTACATAGGATTTGCTGTACTTGGTATCAACCTTTTTAACAAATCTAATGAATAGCGAAAACATGATTTCCTTTCAGAATATATTTGTCATGGTTTGTATGATAAGTGAAATGAAATGTTGGATGGATCTTGAGAGATTGGGCAAGCTTCAACTGTACAGAAGTGGGATTGATGATTGGAAAAGGTCCAATGAAATGTGGCATGAGTTCACGTGATTCGGTTTGGAGAGAGAGGTCACGGGAGGAGAGCCACACCATCTGACCCACCTTGTATTCCCGTGTAGGAGAGCAATGAAGATCTGCCAACCGCTTGTTTCTTTCGGCAGACTGGTTGAGGGCCTTCCAAATAGTTTGGATCCGCCACAGATGCTCCCTCACTGACAGGACCACCACATGATGCTCCTGTTCCTTAAAAAGAGGGGATCAGAAACAATAGCATGTCATGAAGGGAGACGTACCTGCGGCGGAGCAGGTGAGGGAGTTGTGGGGATAGTCGACCCACGGGAGAAAGGTGCTCCAGCAACGCAGTGAAGAGCGGACTCCAAATCTTGGTTTGCCCGCTCCGTCTGGCCGTTGGACTGTGGATGGTAGCCAGATGAGAGATTGGCTGCTTTGCCCACTGCCTTGCAGAACTCCTTCCAGACCTGGGAGGAGAACTGAGGACCATGGTCCGAGACAATGTCTATGGAGACACCGTTAAGTTTGAATATGTGAAGGACTAGAAGCTTAGCAGTCTCGAAGGCAAAGGGTAACTTAGGAAGGGGTCCATAGTGGACACACTTGGAAAAACGATCTATTACGGTAAGAATGACAGTGTTACCTTCAGAGTGGGGTAGACCAGTGACAAAGTCCAAAGCAATATGGGACCAGGGGCACCTTGGAATGGGTAATGGGCGCTGTAGACCAGCTGGGGCAGATGAAAAGTTTTTCCTTGGGCACAGACAGAGCAGGCTAGAATGAACTCACGGGTGTCTTTAGCCAGGCTGAATTGGATGGGTCGGGTGATTCAGAGATGACAGGTGAGCTGGGAGTTATGTGCCCAATGAAGAACTTCTGAGCAGGCCGAATTGGGCACGAAGAGCCGGTCCGGTCAGGTTGGTTTCTTTGAGCCTTTTTAACCACTTGTTCGATCTTCCAGGTGGCAGCCCCAACAAAGCAGGAGAAGGGAAGAATGTGATCAGGCTCGACAGAGCTGGAGGGTGCTGAATAGAGGCGAGAGAGGGCGTCAGGGTTGTCGTTATTAGACCCAGGGCGGAAGGAGAGACTGAAGTTAAATTGGCTGAACAAGCCCCAACGAGCCTACTGGGGTTTAAGTTGCTTAGCAGAGTGGAGATAGGATAGGTTCTTGTGGTCTGTTCAATTGAAGAAAGGAGTTTCAGTACCCTCCAGCCAGTGCCTCCATTCTTCCAGAGCCCAAACGATGGCCAGCACCTCACGATTTCTTACGTCATAATTGCGTTCGCATGGTGACAGGCAACGGGAGAAGAAGGCGCAGGGATGTAGTTTCTGGGTTTCAGGATCCCGCTGGGAGAGGACGGTCCCAGCTCCAGTGTCTGAGGCATCAACTTTGACAACGAACTGGAGGGAGGGGTCAGGGTATGTCAGGATGGGGGCTCTGATGAATAGTTCTTTCAGGCGTTTCAAGGAATGGCCACTTTACTGTAGTCCTGAATTAATCTGCGATAAAAGTTTGCGAAACCTAGGAAACGTTGCAGCTCTTTGCAGGTGGAGGGAATGGGCCAGTTGATAAATGCCTGGATTTTAGCGGTGTCCGGTTGTAGTTGTAGTAGTTGTCCCTTAGCAGTGATGTATCCCATAAAGTATACAGGGTTCACACTTTTCGGGTTTCACAAACAGGTGGTTCTCGAGTAGGCGCTGAAGGACTTGGCAGACATGTTGACGATGTTCTTCCAATGAGCGGGAGAAGATGTGGATGTCATCCAAGTAGACGGTATGAGAGTGACAAAGAAGAACCCAGCCACCAGGGGGTAAGAGGAGGGGAGAATAAGTCCAGAGGCAAGGGAGTGGGTCCAATCTATGGCAGGGTTGTGTTTCTTGAGCCAAGGGATACCAAGGACTAATGGAGTCTCCGGGGAGGGAATGACAAACAGCTGGAGGCTTTCACTGTGATTTTCTGAGATGAGAAGGGTGAGCGGTGCCATCTGGTGGGTAACAGAGGAAATGAGTCGCCTGTCCAGGGCCGTAACCTTTTTAGGGGATGGGAGAGGTTCCATTAAAGCAGCTTCATCCCACCCACACTCACCCGCTAGAATCCTAAAATCGATGGAGTATGAAGCCACGGAACTAGAGCCCTGAGTGAGGGCTAGGAGGCGCTGGGTGGCTTCCCTGCCCTTAACGGGGTGGTCAAAAACTTTAAGCTCTGCCGAAAACAAGTCAAATGATGCTAACACCAGTGAGGAACTATGCCACAAAGCGGTTGCCCGTCTAGAAGCTCTTCCGTGCAGGAGATTGATGGCGGTAGCTATGTTTTATTTTATCAGCGGGATAACTCAGTGGCTGCAGATCGAAGACTAATGAGCAGTTCAATAAAAATTTACCACAGGAACCTAGGTCCCCAGGGAAAGGTTTGGGAGGGGGAACGTAAGGTTCTTTGTAAAGGAGGGGAGGTTGGTTGGAAGCAGCGGGCTCGGGAGGAATACTCACGGGGTGTTTGAGGAGGTGGGGGTTGCCAGAGTCCATCTGAGAGCATAGGAGAGATACTTGCTGTGTTAGGTTGCTAATAGAGTCCATGATTTCCCGGAGAATTTTGTCCTGCCGCCCGATGTGGGCACCTTGGTGACCGAGCGCTTCCCTGAGTGTTTCCGGTGTCGCTGGGTCCATATGTACAGAGTATTCTGTCATGGTTTGTATCAAACAGTTTTTGGACTGGACCCAAATGCAGACAGAGCTGGAGGAAGTAGTTGGCAATGGTTTATTTGGGATAAGCGTGATGTCAGGAATTCCAAGGCGTGATGGTAGTCCATAGGAGCAGGGAGCGGGGGTGTGAGCAGGTCAGTGAACTTGGCAAAGCGGCCGGAGTGAGCGTCGTGGCAGGTAACAGGAGGGCACTGAAGGAGGAGAAAGAAGTACAAGCACGGGAGTCAGCAAATCAAGCTTACCGTTAAGGAGCAATGCGTAGGCCACTGTACAGCATGGGAGCAAGAATACCGGATCCCTGGATCAGGCAGGCTTGAATACGTACAGTGATGAGTGCTGATTAGGAACAGGTGGGCAGCGAGGAGGTGGCAATTGCTGGAGAGAGAGAGAGAGCTAAAGAGAGAGAGAGAGAGAGAGGGGGGGGGGAGAGCGGAACACAAAGCGCAACCCAAGCTCCAAAAGAGGAACTGCAGGCAATAATCATGACAGTATTTTCCTTTCATGAATAAAGTGGGAAAAATCTCTTCGGTGGCCCCCTTTTTATGCAGGCTGGCAGTTTTGCCTTGAAGACATCAAAGTCACGGCTTTATGCTGTCGCTTTCACTTTGAAGGATGCAGATTGGTCAAAATATGTGAGTTTTAAGCTTGGTAAATGAAATTTATGAGCGTGCAAACCACCATTGTCATGTACATCTGCCTTGCAAATGTTAATGTTAACAGGTGATGGACTGCGCTGCTCCTCCACAACCAGCCACAAAAATGAATTGAAAGGTCACAGTTTTTGTTGCCATACTGTGACCTTTCTTTGAACGTCCTCCAACACAGCTTTACGGTTACCCTGCTTGGATTTGGTTCCACACCTAAAAGTAACGTCCTCATTGCTCTTTGCTTGTCTGCAACACTTAAAATGGTCTCTCTCTCTCTCTCTCTCTCTCTCTCTCTCTCTCTCTCTCTCTCTCTCTCTCTGTATATATATATATATATATATATATATATATATATATATATATATATATATATATATAGCGCAACGGTCAAGGTCATTGAAAGCAAACTTGTTTTATCAGCAACTTCTATCCAGTCATTTCCAAACTTTGCCGACACATCGTAGGTAGACAGCCGCTCAGCTGATTAGATTTCTTGTTGCAAGTCACTTTGATCTTATGACCAGTATTATGGGCTGACAAAAAGTCATACATCAAAATAAAGGAATGGAGGATTTGTGAATAGTTCATCAATTTTCCCTCATCACCACCTCATCATCAAATCAACATCATTCCCAAATAACATGGTCAGAGTGACACCAGTGTCCACTGCTCATATAACTCATGAATAGGGTCACAAATCTATTTACAACAAAGTGCCACCACCCCACCAAAAAAAAAAAAAAAAAAAGAAAAAAGATTTATATCTTCAGCAAGTGAAAACGCATGCTCTGTTATATTTAGGTCAGGTGAGTAACTTGGCCACTGCATAACATCCACTTTTTTGCCCTAAAAACTCTCTGGTTGCTTTTGCAATTTGCTTCGGTTCATCATCCATCTGCACTGTGACGCGCCGTCCAATGAGTTCTGAAGCATTTGGCTGAATATGAGAAGATAATATTGCCTAAAACACTTCAGCATTCATCCTGCTGTTTTTGTAAACCATGGATGTGTATAGACTGAGTTCTGACACGGAGCCGGAGGGCGGAAGGTAAGGAAGAGGAAACCTGTGTTTGTGTGGGAGAACAGTTAAGGTAATTTTTTATTTTTTTTTTAGTTTGGTTACGGTCAACAGTAACGGTTCAAGTAATTCATCAACGTAGGAGCAGCACCATTTTGGGAGAAAACATCAACAGTTGGACACTGAAAGAGATGAAGTTACGTCACAATTACCGTAGCTTGTTGCCTTACATTTGAGGAAATGTAGTTTGTAAAAATGGATCTGTAGGTATTGCATGAGGCTGTCAGGCTTCAGATTGCATCCATCCTTTTTTCCTTCCAGCTCCTTATTTCAAAACACAGGCTATTTCTTTTCACACCTTCCACTGAGTTTTATGACCTCTGCCAAGTTCCTCTCTGTGGCAGCCCTTTGAGTCACTCAGCCTAATTGTGTTTTTCATATGAGAATGACTGTGAGAGAATGACTGTGAGAGAATGCCATGCGCCACAGAGCCGAGTGTCTCATTGCCGCCTGATGGGGTTCAGGCATCAGCTGAGTGATAATTGATAATTTAGTGAATCTGGTGGGAATGTATTGGCTGTGGTTTTAGGTAAACGTGTGAATTGGACTCATTGGTAAATTCAATATAATTTATGCAGGTGTTCAAGCAACTGCCATCGCTGATGTTTTTTTTAGTTTTTTTTTTTACCATGTAACATTTAGGAGAGTAACTCGAGCATAAAGTGAAGTTTGAAATGATGGAATTGGAAGTGTTAGTGGAAGACAAACAGACATATAAATGTACTGTGTTACAGAAAATAAATCCATAATTTTGGGGAAACCAGGAACCGCATAAAAGGAATGTTTTGCTAGATTTACTGCAACTCATCCCGAGCGCATGGCAATTAGATGGATGCGCCCATAATCTGAAACATTGCGTTCAAAACTTTACATCACACCTTGAAAACTCTGGGAGAGACCCTAATTGTCACAGTGCGCCGAAATGATCTAGAAGGACGGAAATGCAGAGTTTAAAAGTTTTTTCATTGGTGATATGGCATGATTCCTTCTTGTGACTGGCTCCAAGTCAGCTCTTAGATCATTCAAAAGCTCCGATATTGCATAGCTGAATAGATGATTGGTTGCAATTATTTTTGTTTGTGCCAGTTCAAAATGTTTACACGAGCAGAATAGTTCTCCTCACATCCTTTCATGCTTTCATTCACGCTTACTTGTATCTTTAATTTGGTTTTGCTTTTGCATTTCTGGCAGTGAACCATGCAGAAGCCTTATGAAAAAGGGCATCCTTTTTTACGTGCAATGGGCACATTGAATTCAAATACACCACTGGTTGTCAGGGCAGTTTGAGGTTTCCTAAATGTTTTTTTTTCTGGTCCATCCTGAAATTGGCTTCGTTTGTGGGCTGGGCTTCATGTTTTATTAAGCTAGATATTGGGTGGAGAGAGTGGATGCATTATGTCCTCATATTGCCTGAGAATTGTCTGCATGTGTTTGTGTCGGTGTGTGTGTACGTGTAAGCCATTAAGTCCCATTACAACCTTTTATTGCCTCTTCTAGGAAACATTCTTCTAAACACATTGACTATTTCAGATGGAATAGGAGTGTGGCCTTTGCCATTAAAAAGCATGTTACTATGGTGATGCAAGTGTATGTGTTTGTGTGTGTGTGCGTGTGTGAATGATCAACTTCACTGTACAGTTCGACCACTTCCTAATGAGCAGTTGATGCTACAACTGGGTCCAAGCCAAGATATCCAGAGAACAACACGAACATTATGACGCGTCTGTGTTCCGATAAGAGGCCGCAAGTGGGCGGGGCTTTGGTGGATCTCAGCAAACACTGCAAAGCAAGCGCGCCAGAGCGAAAACTTTCAAATAAAGTTCTTTAAGACATTTTTTTTTCATCTTCCCCTCACTACGATTGATGGGGATGTCTCAATTTTGCGAGTGCCTATATTTGTGAAAATAACTTCCTTCGGACGCAGTGACTAATAGCTTGCGTCTCAGGCCTCTGCGAATCGAGAGCCTGATTTATCGCTCAATTGGGAGGGTGCTGATTGCACGAGTCAATCAAGACCTGTTAATTAGTTTGTATGTGTGTGTGTGTGTGTGTGTGTGTGCACGTGCATGCATGTTAGTACCAACTCTACCATACTCTACTATAATGCTTAATTTCAGGAATAAACAAGAAATTCACGTTTCCCTTCCAATCATGATTGAAGAGTAAACTAGTGGTATAGACTAAATATTGAAATCACGGTGACATGATTGTCTTGTATTCAATCTTATTGTGTACCAAAAAATGAATGCTACTGTTGGATTTATCTTACCCAACTTTATAAAAAATAGACACAAAAGGAATGAAGACACTGGTTTCTTTTTCTCATGAGGAGGGCGTATGGGAGATTGTTCAGATCACAGCCTCTCAACACGCTCTAAACAATCTCTCCCGTCGCTCCTGCATTTATTTGAAAATAGGGAGGTTTCTAAGTTTACAAGACATAACGTACTAAGCTACAAGACACAACACACTAAGGGTAGGGTTTCAAGGTGAAAACATGGGACCAACACCTGCCACGTCCCGGCCACGTCCTTCTCTCTGATGATTCCTGCTGAGTCATCTTCTTGAAGGCGAGACATGTTCCTTTCTCAAAATCGTCCATAATACTAATGCAAGCTAAGCAAATAAATGATAACTTCTACAATATATTTAACATTTCCCTCCTGTTTATCATGTATTTGCACAAATTCTCATATCATTTTACAGTCATTTCATTTCGATTGTTTTAACTGTAGAATCATTTTTATGAAACAAATACATTTACACTCAGAGTAAACTTGTCATACATGAATGTTGGAGTTTAAACATCGTAATCACCTGGATCAGGAAACAAATCAGGTAAAACAACATCATCATCGTCATCGTCATTATTATCAACCTCCAATAAAGGATACATATGCTCCATACGGTTCCATGTGGGTAATTGCTGTGGTGATTAATCTACTGATTAAAGCCCGAATGCATGGGATACAACAACATCCACACCATGTCAGAATGGCTGCAAAAACAGCAATTGATATCAATATTGGTGAAATTAGGGTTTTGTATTTACCAAAAACTTCCATTCAGCTGTCCCACAAGGAGTGTTGATTGAGGGTCCGTAGACCATCGATGGCTCTGGTCAAGCTGCCATCTGGAGCAGTATTGTTTGTTCTCCAAACATACCGCAAACACCTCCCTCTCTTACGAGGAGCATGTCGACAGCTATGCGGTTTTGGAACGTCCTTGAGCTGCTCGTGCACAGCTTCCAACCCTCTCTGAGTCCAATTTCCTAATCTCTGTACATTGAAGTGGATATAGTTTATCCCATCAACATTTTATTAATCGTACACCACCAGCATAGGAAGTATTCAAATCCTCCTGCAACTTGGTCAGCTAATTTGTATTGATTAGGAACCCCACGAGGAACACCTGTGGCGTCGATGTATGTTTTATGTTGGATAATTTTGCCTCTGCCAGGATAAATCTCTTTTTTGTCTATGTTCTAGATTGGACAAAAACATTGGTGCCCTTTCCATTAAATCTTGAACAGGCATAGGGTATACTGACACATGCAATATCAAAGTGATAATAGCGCATAATCCAGCTATATCTTTAGGTAATCTATCAAACAGTCTATCATCTCCGCACCACCACCGGATGTCGCTCCATGATACTGGCATAAACTTTGGTCCGACTTTTAAGGTTACTTTACACTGTGTGTCGTTCAGTGGTCCTAATTTTTTCCCTTTACTAATCATGTTTATACAAGTGAAATTATTTGGTGCTACTAAAGTAGAAAACACCGGTTTGTGTTTATCTGCTTTTGTTACGGGATATATAGGACCATGATTTACACTTCTCAGTTGGTACAGTAGCGTTCATTAATGGAATAATACAATCTTGTGATAATTGTGCTGGAACTATGCGCAACAAAGGCCTGGGACCCATGCAAACCACACAATCTTTTCTCGTTACATTTGCTGCTTGTTCCACCAATCGTAACCAATTGTTATTTTGTCCTGAAACTCCTGTGACAACAAGGAACCAATCATCAGTAGTTATGTTGTTAACCATTAAAATTTGTCCACCTTTCTTTGAAGTTTTCAATGGCATTTCTGGTTTAACACGGTTCCCATAACACAATGCTACTTGGAAGTGGGGATCTTTTCCGCCAGAATATGCCCACAAGCTCACCATCAAACACATTGGGTGATTTGTATTTCAATATTAAACTATTGGCCGTTTTGCTTAGGTTAAACTTCTTTCTATGTTCTTTTGCTGTTTTTTTTTTTTTTTTGACCAACTGGACCAATCATAACCTGTTTCACCAATGAGGTGTTCCCATCCAAAGCCTATAGTTGCATACCAGTCATATCCAAATCCCCAATTCTGCCCATTCTCTTGAGCATCATTGGTGAGAGCCGCATATGGAATTATGATTAAAGCAGCTTGATTTTGGGGGGCACAAAATATTAAACCGTTTTGCCGCGTTTGGAGGCCATGCCCACAATTTTGATCATCAGCTGTACTCCTTTTGATACGAGTTAATGATTCAAAAATGTTTATTATTGGGTTCGTCATATTGGTCCAGTTGGTAGGTGATTTTCTATCTAAAAAAGTGGTTGTATCATTTAGGGTGGGACGTCCCATGTACCACATAAACAAAACCAACACCATAGCAGCCAAAGTTGCTACGTAACAACCTATCAAATCTCATAACCAACGTGGGTGTGCCTTTCTGCTGAGTTCTCACTAAAAGGGTTGGTGTCTTTTTTCTTCACTGACCAGCAAGCGTTTTCAGAATCTACACATCTGCTCCCGCTCCGTTATCAGACTTTTGCTCACCTTCCCTATTTGAGTAGTCAGCTGAAATGACTCTTTTACAGTGTGTTAAATGAACCCACTTGTTTCTTTCTGCTATTTTTTTTTAGGGCTGTAAAGTGTCAATCTATCTGTGCCACCATCCCTCCGGTTGAGACATGTGACACAGCATGGCTCAATATAGCAGCCCATTTGAATAGTTTTTTTTTTTTTTTTTTGTTTTTTCTCTTCTGTGCTAATGTAAATTTCATTTTATAGTTTTGCACTTTGTTTTTCCCAATAATTGCATTCTTGTTGTGGAATACTCATATTGGCTATCAGTATAGATTGTACCATCTTTATTTATCATTAGTTTGCATGCCTCGGTTAATGCTACTAATTCAGCAGCTTGTTCAGCCAATTCCTGACAATCGTGCTGCGTGCCTTCATCAAGTAAGGGTATTAGTGTGGCTGGATTTAAGGTTGTGCATCGCTCAACAGTCAAATGTGGTTGTGACAGCAAGATGGCCATGCAAGATAAATGTCTTGCAGGTGATAAAAACGCCATATTCGTTTGCAATAGGAGCGCAGACACTGTATGTGGGACCTTAAGAGTTAATGGATGAAATAACACAATTATGGAACTGCTCTCTACTGCCATCGAAGCTGCCACAACTGCTCTGACACAATGCGGTAATGCACACGTCACGCTGTCCAATTTAGTCGAAAAATAAGCCCTTGGTCTTAGCTTATCACCGTATTGTTGTGTAAGTACGGAGGTCATGTAATAGCTTTTACAATCTACCATTTGAATGAATGTTTTATCATTAAATTTGGAAGGCCTAGCGCAGCACTGGACACCAAATGTTGTTTAATGTCACAGAAGGCCTTTTCTGCCTCTGTACTCCATTAAACAGGTGATGTCATTTGAAGGTTGTCTTCATACATTAATTTTGACAATGGTGCAACAATTTCTGCATAGTTTGGAATCCATGCTCTACAATAATTTGTCAGACCTAAAAATGATTATTATATGTTTCTTCGTCTGTGGTTTAAGATTTTTTAAGACTATAGCTTTCCTGTCTTCTAATATAGTCCTTCCTCCTACACTTAAATTATGGCCTAGATATTTGACTTGCCTTTTACATCATTGCAATTTATTTTTGTTAACTTTATGTCCCTCTTCTGCTAGATGATGCAGTAAGGCCAATGGATCTTTGCATGTCTCTCCATCTGGAGATGCCAGAAGACATGCGTGTTGTCATAACTTGTGAATAAATAGTTGGACTTTCACAGTAACCTTGCGGTAATCTAGTAAATGTATATTTTTTGCCCTCAAATGTAAATGCAAACCAAAATTGACTGTTCTTTTCTATTGGTACAGAAAAGAATGCATTACTTATGTCCACTACTGTAAACACAGTAGCGTCTGGTCTTAATGAATTTAACAATGTGTGTGGATCTGGTACGCATGTATTACTCTCTGTATTACTGCAGTATTTGCTGCCTGTAAGTCTCCAACCCACTGAAGGTGGGGCCTTTTTTACAGGGAAATATGGGTGTGTTACATGGTGATTCTGGACACTCAACTATAACTCCTGCCTTAATTAGTGCTTCAATTACCGGTTTGATTCCTTCATGTGCATCTGGTTTCAATGGATATTGACGAATCCCTGGTCTATATTCTGTTTTGGGTCTAATTTGTACTGGTAAAGCCCCTTTAATAAGGCCTACATCAAATGGTCCTGTGGACCATAATTTTTTGGGGAACTTTTTTAATATTTCTTCATCAATTTCAGTGAGGATCATTTGGTCTAATCAAACAGGATGCATGTGTTTCCCTTCATCACCCTGTATTGTCCAAAACATCGCCTTCCTAATTAGACCAGTCGATGCAGTGTATTCCAGTTTGTTTTCTATTTGCTGCCAATCATCTGTCTCCTGTCCTTGTTTTACTAATGTTCCCATATGTTTCCACTGTGACTCATAATCTTTGCACAATGAAATATGTGGGACACTTGTATTTTTATACAGTTCCTTTAATTTTTCTGGTAAAATAATTCCTGCCGCGACTTTTGCTTCATTGTCTGAGTACAGATAATCTACAGTAATTTTATCAGGTGGCGCATTGTCGTAACTTTTTTTCATATCCTGGTTACACAAGAGGATTTGTTGAGTTGGGAAGCAGGCTGGTTTAGTCATGCGGTAGTTTGTCCGTATTCTCTTTTATTTTATATAATTTGATTCCTGCAACGCGGCTATTTTTTGTGTATTTAACCAACCATTAAAGCCGTGTTTGGTTATCCCTGTCTCTAAATATAAAATTTTATCAGGATCCAGTTTTTTTTTTCTTTTAAATTTAATTTAATGAACTTCCAACCTTTACACTGCAGTGTATCCCTGTTTTTTATTTTACTACTTCCTTTCCCCATTTGAAAGAATTTGGTTCAGTGTAATACTACCTAGGGTAGTCTAGAACACTGTTTCTTTTCAGTAGGACGGTGATTCAAATTTACTTTCTGTGGTAATTCTCACTTCAACTCTTTCGAGTGGAGAATTCTTGCCTTTGTATCCACAAAAGTCCACCGTTTACTTTCCCACTGTTTTGGTATGGAATGAAAAACCTAGTAGTTTCCCATTTCCCATTTACACTCTCATTCAAACAGTTTTCATTCACACTGGCTCGTCAGAGGACTCCGCCGTCCTATACGGAATTTAACTACGTCTGTCAACAGCTCGTTAGAGGACTCCGCCGTCCTATACGGAATTTAACTACGACGCCACGAAACTTTCCTAGTTTCTTTATTTATTAAACACGGAATTTAAGTACGTACAGGACAGGATAACTTCTACAATATATTTAACAGCTACCAAAGTGGTATCTGCAATCTGGTCAGAGACACTGGTCATCCTGCTATTTGTGATTATCGAACAAATCTTCAAATAATTTCAATAGAAATGAGCACTTTGAATTCAAAACCACAGCTGGTTGTCAGGGCTCTTTGGGATTTACTAAATGCTTTTTTTCTGGTCCATCTTGAAATTGGGTTGGGATTGATTTGCGGGCTGGGCTTCATGTTTTCTTGGTGGGGGGGGAAATCCATTATGTCTTCATAAAGTTAGCTGGAGAAATACTGAGGATGCGTGCGTGTGTGTGCTCGTTAAGTCATATTACAAGTTGTCTAAGTTTTAGTTTCATTGTTTTTACAGGGGTTAACTTATCTGAGATGTGCAGTACGAGGCAGATCTACCATGTGACTATTCGTCACGTCATGCTTTTGTCATTGCAGTTCAGTCAAGACAGTGTTTTATTTTTTTAAAGACATTTTAGCATGTCCATATGGAAATATTTGTACATGTTAGTGGTTGGCTTTTTAGACTGATAAAGTGCTTTTTTACATTTTCAAAGGCTAATGCGGTCTCACCAAAAGAGTCTTTGCTTGTTTTTCAAGGTAAGCTTGAGTGTTTTTTTCTTTCTTTGTTTTTTTTTGTATTACAATGGTTAACTTCTTTTTTGTGTGTGTGATGACAAAAAAAGAAAAAATAGTGGCCCATTTCTGACACGAGTATGCTTTGCATTGCGTCGTTATTGAAGTAAGGACTGATTGTTTTATGGTTTATGTTTTCAAAGCGGTAAATTATTATTGAAGTTATTCTGTATTTTTGTGGGTAACTTCTTTTTACACTTGTGGGACACTTAAGGATGTTAAAAAAAAAATGTGTTGCCTGAGGCGCATCTGCAACGCCAGTCATTATCATTAAAGGAGCTATGGTGTCTTAATATACAGGGTGATTGAAAAGTAGCTCCCTATTTTTAAGTACTTGTAATTTATTTCTGAACTATAATTCTGACAAGAAATGAAAAAGAGAAGAAAGTGTTTCGCAAGAAGTTTTATTTAAAATTCGATATTTCCAGTTTCCCAGGAAATTAAACAAAAACAGCTGTTTAACCTCATCATGCAAAATTATTTTATAACGCTTTCAACCCTGGTAAAATAATACCGACCCGGCGCCATAATGCCATAAAGGTGTGAATAGAGCCATGCCAAGTTAAGTTGACACATCACAATACAGAGGATGAGGTCAGCACCCCCCATCAACGATTGCTTTTGCAGGTGCTTTTGGTGGAGGAAAGTGCCCGCAAAGTACTGTGCCCCCCACACGTATATGTGATGTGCTCCTTTGCTCGGCTACAATACTGTTTTTCAGGACTGGGAAATTTCAACCAACACCCCTCACCTACCACCCCCAACCCCTGCCGACTGGATTTCGGGAGGAAACTTTTAGCTCTGCACCCTGCATCCACCCATTAACGACTGGTTGTCAGGCAGTAAAAAGTGTCCCCAAAGTACTACAAAGTGCGCCCAATACACTGTGCCCCCCCCCCCCCCCACACACACACTTTAGAAGTTGTTGCGCCACCCCTGGCACAGTAGCAGCCAGACATAAGATGTTTGTCCTGTTGCAGCCACCGTTCTTTCTCTCGCTTGCTTAAAACCCAGTCAAAATTTATGTGCATCGTGATTGGCTGTAATCTGTGATGTTGCGACAGTGTGCACCTTCAAATTTTGCCTGATCGGCCACTCATGAAAATAGTTGCCAAATCCCGCACACTGCCTTAAAGTTCAGTTGGGTTCGGCTGCGTTGCTCGGTGTGCAGCCTCGCATCTTTAAGTTTGTCCAGTGAGGTCAGTCGGTTGAGAAACAAATTTGCACCAAACAACAACTTCTGGCTCTTTTGAGAACCAGACCAAAAGTGTGCACCCCTGGTAATAGGGGTTTATTTCCTTTTTACACTTTTATAATCATTTGTTTTATAATGTTAAAACGGCTGTTTGTTTGTATGTGCCCTGTGATTGGCTGGCAACTAGTTCAGGGTCTACCCCGCCTCCTGCCCGATGATAGCTGGGATAGGCTCCAGCACGCCCGCGACCCTAGTGAGGAGAAGCGGCTCAGAAAATGGATGGATGGATGGATGGATCTCAATGGTGTTACACCCGAACACAAAATTTTGATTTGCTTTCGCGGGCCACATAAAATTATGTTGCGGGCCGAATCTGGCCACCGGGCCACCAGTTTGACACCTATTCTCTCGACCATCTCCAAGGAAACACACCACAATTGATACCTGTCACCAGGCAACATTCACACACACACACACACACACACACACAAGCACACAAACTCTACATCTGTGTTTACCCGTTGAGATAATGTACCATGACACACATGATGATGCTATCCATAGGAGCAGAATTCTGTACAGCATGTCCTCTTTATGTATGTTTATATTGTCACTGTTTATTGATTTATTCGCTCTTCGTTTTGTAAACATGAAATCACATTTTTTTTAAATGGTCTGTGTTACGCTGGAGGTTAGCGTGTCTGCTTCACAGTCAAGGTGTGTGGGTTTTCTTCCTCCCACATTCCTAAATGCAGCCATGTCCGGTCAAATGAAGACTCTAAATTGTCTTTAGGTGTCAATGTGAATATATTTGTCTTTATGTTCCCTGCAATCGATTGGCGACCAGTCCGGGGTGTACCCCACCTCTTGCTCAGTCAGCTAGGATAGGCTCCAGCGAACACATAACCTTCATGAGGACAAACACAATAAAAAAATGGATGGATGGATGAGTGGATGGACGGAACTGTGCTTCTTGTGAGCACTCGTCATATTTTTTCTTCTGTTTGTCTGGTGTGCAGGATTTCACAATAAGTCCTCACCCGATTTTGACGAAACTTTGCGCAGCACTGTTGCCGTGTCAAAGGAAGAAGGTTTTTCACATTTGCAAGGTAAACATTTCTTTGCAGGAAACTTAATGACAAATTTCTGCCAAAAGTAAACGGTATATTTCTATGAAAGTGTACAATTTGGTGCTGATCCAATAAAAGTAATAGTCTCTCATCACTCATGATTTGATTGATAACTGACAGTCAAGTTGCAGTGGAAAGAAGCATAGAAAAAAAATATATCAATGCACTCTTTCTGCCAACAGGGCAAAAAAAATGCTGACAGCGCTGGGTTGCAAAATTCTTTTTTTTCTCTGATGTCTATGTTTTTTCAACTGATAATTTTGCAATGCTGATTTCTCTTCAGGTTAGGTTTTTACCAGTTTATTAATCAAATGTTACAAACTTGGCTTATTGTAAACTGAATATTACACATTGATAAAAGTACCTGTAAATTGAATGTTATGTGATCATTTTTCAAAATTCAGGTCATGAACCTCTGTTTATTTGATGCTCTAAAGCAAAAATAACTGTACATGTAAATAAAAACGTGGCAATAGTTCAAAAAGTTGACCTGATTGAGCAAAACCAATGTGATATTTGGATTCAGTACATCAAAATTGTCCTGAATCAGCTAAAAAATCTAAGACAATAAATTTCTTGTTGTTGTTGTTGTTGTGTAATGTTCACCTGCTTTGCAGAGAAAAAAAAGTGGCTGTTGATTATTATTATTATTATTATTTTTAGTTTGTGGATATGGATGGAGCTAATTAGATCACTCAGCCCAGCCGTAGCTCGCTGTCAAGCTAGTTGAACAGGAACATGAGCTAATCGGCACTAAACACACACACACACACAAATACGCGTGAATCAGCCACTCGAATGAGCCTGCAAACACAGCCTGGGGCCGGGTCATTTAGCAATGTGCTGTCACTGCATCTGATACCATACACATCTGCAACAATTAACTCCAGTGTAACTGAATCCAGGTGAGATAAGGTGGGTTATTATATTATAATAGAGATAAATTATGCATTTCCATGGTGCCTGGTGTGTCTGTTGTGGAAGAAGGAGTAAACGTCTTTATTGATTGTTGAACATGTTTGGAAACTGCACTTTTGATTGACAGTCCATGAGGCATGAATCAACTTCCCAACCAGTAAATTTTATTTGAAAGGTGTAGTTTGCAGTGTTCCAAAAAAAAAATAAAAAATAAAAATTGGCATATATGTTGACATTGTCTGTATGACCTGGCAGTAGAATATTATTAAAATGATTTTTAAAAAAAGAAAAAAACATCGTCGTCTGGCCACATGTTATATCTCTAATTATAATTTTTTTAACCATTTTAAAAAAAAACTTGCCATGAAAGGAACAGCCTGTCTGAGACTGTGGTAGAAGGCGTGACTGAATAGTGTGTCAATCATGCATACGCAGCAGCTTCGCTGTCGGTACACCCAGCAGCATCGCATGGACTTTTTTATTTGGCCAGATTATTTAACTTCCGTTAGCAACAGACGTTAAAAACAAGGAACTGGACAGCTCTCAAGACAAAACGAAGGTAAACGTTTGTACATTGCATGTCTAGTTCCTGGTCACGTTAGTGAGGGACGTGGCTTTGGTAGGAGACCAATTTATATAAACTAGCTCTTAATGAATCACTTAAAAAAAAGTGTTGATAAACCGTTATTTCTGAATAAACATTTTCAAAGTCCTCAATTTCTAAACGTGACAGAAAAACATTATACAAGCTGCCATATCAGGGATGATGAACATTTTACGCACACTCTAAGCCTTTGCTGTAATATTGGAAAAATTTGCTTGAAAATTGGTCCAATATTATATTGTATTTTTTATGAAGTATATTACTGTAAAACGCAATGCACCATGAGAGCAAAAGCAAAAAAAAGACAGCACTACTGAAATCCCCAATTTTTGACTGTAAACCGCATTGCATCATGGAAAGTATATACCGATAGCCGCCGTTGTTTTCTTCCCAGCAATGAAATGTTTTCCTGCAAGTCAGCAACTTCAATTTGACATCTGTCACCTGACTATAAGTCTCCGGTTTGGTGTCTGGAACTGATGTAAGTCACATTTTTCTTTCTACCTAATGTTGTGTGGAAATGACATTTTGTGTTATATACATTTTGGGGCTTAACATGCGAACACACACACACACATATATATATATATATATATATATATATATATAGATACATACATTTATACATATATATATATATATATAAATTACATAGTGTATACGATATATACTGTATATTACTATATTATATGTACAAATAAATGTCTGACAGTCCCTCGGGCCAACAACAGCCCACTCTTAACATCATGGCCAGTTAATGTATACTGTATTAAACGACTGTCACCTGAAACACAAATTTTTTTGTGGTTGTTTTAGTTTGTTTTTTCTAGACGCTGCTCTGACATAAATGCAGAGAGGGGAACCAAAGCGAGGAATGACAAGGCACCAAGCAAGAAGAGTGGCAGGATGGTGCAAAACTAGGCAGCATCGGTGAATCCACGTCTATTCGCTCATCAAGAAGCTTTACAGTTGTGAAAGTCACTCGTGTTAAGTTTGTCCAATGCTGTGAGACTTTCAATAAAAAAAAAGAAAGAAAAGGATTTCTTGAATTACCTGTCTTTATCGTTGATGATGATGGTGGTGGTGATTATCATAATGATAATAATATGAGATAAAAAAAAATATTATTATCATCAATAATAACAATGGTGATAAAAAAAAACAAAGATTGATGGATACAAATACAGTAAGCATACTGTAAATATACATTTAAGACTGTTAAAAAAAATACATAATATTACTGGAACACTAAAAATACTGTAATTTCTACAGTAAGAAGTTGTATAGTGCACACAGATTACATTAAAAAATAATTTATTATACACTTTATGTTGGGAAATTACTTGGTCAATCAGTTTTGTAATTCATAGTCATTCACAAGAGCTAAAAGATGCAAAAATGCCGCGCATCACACATGTGGTTAAAATACAGCTGCTTCTGATGAATACACATGTCCAGCAAGTGATTTTGTGTGCACGTGAAGCATAAAGAAATGAACCATTCCTCCAATCAATGGCTGAAGTGTTGCTATGAAGCATCATCTCGCCATCACTGCAAGATTAAAACTAACAAACAAACACTGGGAATAACACACACAAAAGGACATGACTAAGGAACCGATTGACACTGACAAACAACATCTGACATCGACAATGAACCAACCAGGACTGAAAGAAACCAGGAATTGAAATACTGTACATGCAAAGTGAGGAGACAACAAAGAACACCTGGACAAGACAGGAAGGAGCTGATAGGTTGACACAAGGCTAAGGGCTGATGAGAACGGGTGGAGACTATAACCAAATGAGCAGACAAGACATGAACATGTGACACAGGAAAACAAACAAAAACTAAACAGAACCATGTCAACAAAAACACAGACGATGACAAAATTAGGTGCCTTTAATCTTCGCGCATGCTGTAAAAAGCAGGCCACACGTTACGCTGACATATTGAAGTGCTTTAAAATGCAGGTCATAATGAGAGAGGTGATAAAAAGTCACGTCAGTATTCCCCAGAGTGGGGAAGTGTGCGCGCCTCGGGGAGGGTTCAGGTGCAGGTTAAAGAGTTCATCAGCGTGGCAGCTATCGTGTGTGTCCCTGGAGACTGAACGCTATTACACCCATAGCCTTCCATACAGCCAAGACTCGCACGCACCAACAAACACGTATGAAGACCACCATCACGTGGCTGAGTACAGCTGTGGTACAGCACATTTGCAGCTACCTTACATTCTTATCGTCCGAAATGGCCGATTGTCCTTTACATTGAAGCACTTTTTTTTTTTTTTTTTTTAGGCCATATGCACCCGTATTACTGTACAGTACAAAATTACTGTTTTGTAGGTTTTTTTTCATGGCCTAAAACACCCAGTACAGGACAAAATTATTGTCAAGAAATAAGAAAAAAAGCTTGAAAATATTTAAAAAATTCATATTCTCTCTGGTCTATTCTGGTCATGGTGACATTGTTGACGTACAGTACTCATCAGGCGGCACGGTGAAGACTGGTTAGCACATCTGCCTTACAGTTCTGAGGACTGGGGTTCAAATCCCGGCCCTGCCTGTGTGGAGTTTGCATGTTCTCCCCGTGCCTGCGTGGGTTTTCTTCGGGCACTCCGGTTTCCTCCCACATCCCAAAAACATGCGTGGTAGGTTAAGTGAAGACTGTAAATTGCCCGTAGGTGAGTGCGAATGGTTGTTTGTTTATATGTGCCCTGCGATTGGCTGGCGATTCAGGGTGTACCCCGCCTCTCGCCCGGAGATAGCTGGGATAGGCTCCAGCACGGCCTAAGCCTAGTGAGGAGAAGCGGTACAGAAAATGGATGGTTGGATTATGTGGAAAACATGCTAAATCTTATGACAGTAAAGTTGTAATATTGTAAGAAAAGAAAAGTACACCTTTACAATAATTTTACATGAATAAAATCCGAAAGTGGAAAAGTGTGAATGTGTGAACTCATTCTTATTCTGTAGACAGGTTTGACCACATGGCATTTGTTTGTCGCCCTGAATTGTCCATTCATGTACACACATAGTGGAAGCGGAGGTGAAAGACCTTTGCCGTCTACTCCCACGCCCTCCCCTCCACTCAGTTTTCTGTTAATTGGGTGAAACAGTTTTTGCTTAATGCAGCTAACAAATTGACAAGTTAATGTCATCCTTGTTTGCTTGCTGTTGTGGTTGGTGGCACTGAGTCATGTGAGCACTTGTGTCTGACACTTGAAGTATGGATGACATCGAGTAAACACAAAATGTCTCCCACAGGAACTTCAAGGATCCTTCATGTCACAAACATGCGGATACTGTATGAAAGGGAATAAGGAGGAGAAAACACATTAATGAGCTTGAGTTAATTCCACTGCCTCTCTATTTGACCTTAAATTGGATATAGTACTTCCAACAAGGAGGTTATATTTCTACAACCCCAATTCCAATGAAGTTGGGACGTTGTGTTAAACATAAATAAAAACAGACTACAATGATTTGCAAATCATGTTCAACCTATATTTAATTGAATACACTACAAAGACAAGATATTTAATGTTCAAACTGATGAACTTTATTGTTTTTAGCAAATAATCATTAACTTGGAGTTTCATGGCTGCAACACGTTCCAAAAAAGCTGGGACAGGGTCATGTTTACCACTGTGTTACATCACCTTTTCTTTTAACAACATTCAATAAACGTTTGGGCACTGAGGACACGAATTGTTGAAGCTTTGTCGGTGGAATTCTTTCCCATTCTTGCTTGATGTACAGCTTCAGCTGTTCAACAGTCCGGGGTCTCCATTGTTGCATTTTACGCATCATAATGCGCCACACAGTTTCAGTGGGAGACAGGTCTATATTTAGTGAGAAAAATGGTGATGTGTTAAATACTTCTTTCAGGTGCTGTGGATGAATATTATTAATAATTAATAACAACACAATATTAATTGTCATTTGGACAAATGTGTTATTTCAGAAGTTTTTATCAAAGTGCTCTCAGTTTCAAAAAGGTCAGTGACCCATTATTTGATTCAATTATACATTTAGAACATTGGCTATGTCTGTATTGAGAATGAGTATGAATAATATTTCACATGGACATAGGTACGTGCGGTAGGTAGGATCCTAAACTGTACTTAAATTAAATTTAATATAATATAATATCTTGGCAAAAGTGATGATGAAAAAGCCTTTAGTGAGGTCACCACTTACAAGAAGAAAGTTGGAGAAATTATGCACAAAACCTCCATATTTTGCTTGAATAAAGTCGTAATAGATTGCATTCTTTGCGCTCGTTGGAGTTCACAGGTAAATTTGGTGGAGGTCTCCTCTTTTTTGAGCGCTATTTTGTTTTAAAGGCCCAAGGACCTTGTTTTAAATCAGTGTCCAAACATGCTTGCTATTTCTGTCTCATAAATTCATAATGGTACCCATGTGTCAATAATCCCACTTTGATCCCACATGAGAGCCTCCAGTCTGTCGATTAAAGTGCCAACACAGTCTTCAGTCTGTCTTGGCTGAATAGGCCAATTCTGACTATTTAAAGACACGGCAGCTTTAAAATGCTGGTTCAAACTCTTCTTAGTTGTTTGCACTTAAAAGGTCCAGGAGTTATGATGAACAACTGTCTAAAGTCGTGTTTTACAACCTTTATTGAGCCAAGGCACCCATACTACATAACAAAAATCTCACAGCACAACACGAAACAAAAATCTCAGAAGTATCCATCCATCCATCCATTTTCTGAGCCGCTTCTCCTCACTCGGGTCGCGGGCGTGCTGGAGCCTATCCCAGCTATCATCGGGCAGGAGGCGGGGTACACCCTGAACTGGTTGCCAGCCAATCGCAGGGCACATACAAACAAACAACCGTTCGCACTCACAGTCATGCCGACGGGCAATTTAGAGTCTCCAATTAATGCATGTTTTTGGGATGTGGGAGGAAACCGGAGTGCCCGGAGAAAACCCACGCAGGCACGGGGAGAACATGCAAACTCCACACAGGCGGGACCGGGGATTGAACCCGGGTCCTCAGAACTGTGTATAATTACCTCCTTAGAAAGTATAATTAATGAAATACAGTATACAGTCTCAATTTTGTTGACTGTGACTATGACCATGACTAGTTTGTTGTATGAATGGCAACAGTTGGATACACAGCTTTATTGTACGTTCTGCCATGTAGTGGAAAAGCAGTTAATTGTTCTGCCTGTCACTACGTGTCGCTGGCATAGATAGAATTTAAAAAATCTGAAAATTTTTAATGAATAAATACAGTGTTCCCTCGCTATAATGTGGTTCACCGATTGCAGATTCAGTGCATTGTGATTTTTTTCATATTCATTTGCCATAGATTTTGATCTGTATGCTGCATAGTTTTGTTTTTTTTAGATAAAATAAACACTTCCTTGCCTAAAACATTTGTTTTATTAATAAAACACATGAAAAGGAATAAAATGGACAAAGTATACAGTACCGCTGTGCATTACTGTATGTTTAAGAGTTTAAAAGGTGTTTAACAGAGTAGAAAGTGTTTATGTATAAAAGTATGGTAGCGGGTAATAGGAGTGTGGGGATGATTAATAAGAGTCTGGTCATATAGCTTTAAAATATGTAAAAATAATGAGAAAAAAATAGGTGCTCACTGCTTCACAGATTGCATTTATATTCATGTTGAACGAGGGATTACTGTACTAATTTTTGGACAAAGTGAAACTGGATAATTTCCCACAGCACCGCTGATGATGTCTCACGGCACACGCAGGTGCCACGGCACCCTGGTTGGGAATCGCTGGTCTAAAGGGCATCAGCAGACACAAAAACACACCCTGTCTGCCTTTTAAAGCTAGCAGCTTCAAAGCCACTTTGAGGGAGATACCAATATGCATCCAATATCAATTCACTGAACGTATGCTTGCCTTAGCACATACAGTATGCAGGGACAAACATCTATCTAAGATCTTTACAGCTAAAAGGAGGTGAAGTTTAATTCTGGATTTAAAGGCCTGCAGTGCATATCACTGTCCAATGAAATGCCTGTAGCCCACAGTTTTGTTTTTATACAAAACAGATTAGTTTAAAATAAAATTAATTACTGTTGTTTTTCAAAAATTTGAAAACCTTTATCACACAAACTACGGGGTCCAGCTCTGACGTTGTGCAGCTGAGTTAGTATAATTGGCCCGACAGAAATGTGACAACAAGCTCAAGACAAAAAACTGGCAGCATGTTGCAATGGAATTGTAAGTGAACTGTTTAAGAAGTTAATGGCAAGAGGGAAGAAGCTGTTGGAATCTCTGCTTGTTTTAGTTTGCATTGTTCGGTAGCGCCTACCTGGGGGAAGGAGCTGGAACAGGTGGTGACCAGGATGTGGAGGGTCCAATAGGATTTTGCACGCTCTTGTCTTAGTTCTGGTAGCGTGCAAGTCCTCATCGGTGGGTAGGGGTATACCGACAATCTTTTCAGCAGTTTTGATTGTCCGTTGCAGTCGGAGTTTGTCCTTTTTTGTAGCAGCACCAAACCAGACTGTGATGGATGAACACAGGACTGATTCGATGACTGCTGTGTAGAAATGCCTCAACATTTCCTGTGGCACGCCGTGCTTCCTCAGAAGCCACAGGAAGTACATCCTGTGCTGGACCTTTTTGAGGATGGAGTAGATGTTGATCTCCCAGTTCAGGTCCTGAAAGACTAATTGCCAAAAATGTGACGGTCTCGACGGTAGACACAAGGCAGCTGGACAGTGTGAAGGGCAGCTGTGGCGAAGGATGCCTCCTGAAGTCCACAATCATCTCTACAGTCTTCAGCATGTTCAGCTCCAGGTTGTGTCGGCCGTACCACAGCTCCAGCCGCTTCACTTCCTGTTGATACGCAGACTCGTCACCATCTTTGATGAGGCCGATGACTGTGGTGTCATCTGCAAACTTCAGGAGTGCGGGTGCGTTGAGGTGCAGTCATTCATGTAGAGAGAGAAGAGTAGCGGAGAGAGGACACAACTTTGGGGCGCCCCGGTGCTGGTGGTGCGTGTAGATGAAGTAGTGTCCCCCAGCCTGACCTGCTGTGTCCTGCCCGTCAGGAACTTGTAAATCTATTGGCAGATGGCAGGCGAGACGCTGAGCTGGAGAAGCTTGGAAAGCTTGGAGAACCTTGGAGATTAGAGTTATAGACGACAGTCATCAAACTTCTGCGCCATTAACTGCCCAAATGCAATTACATAACCTCACGTCCTGAAATTTGCCATCACCCATCTGTCAAGAAATGAAGGTTTCAATGTGGCAGCAATCAGAGAAAATCTCTTAGAAGGCTTCATTTTCGAAGGACCCTGGAAATGACCAAAATTAACCTAAGACGACGGTTTTAAACCAAAATGGCCGACTTGTGTGTTTCCAGGCATGTGTGGCTGAGACTTTTTTGTGGGTCTGCTCATGATACACATGCTTAGCAAAGTTCATCCTACTCAGTGGAATTGAATTTGGATACTACATTTTCAAAAAATTTCAAGGGCGCGTTACCAAGCCAATTTTGCAGAGTTTAGGCCTACAATTTTCACCAGGGTGTACAAAAGTATGTCGAAGTGCTGACACAGCAGTCCACATGAGCTCTGAAGTGACCCTCCACACATTTTCAGTGAGATAACATTTTTACTCTGGAGAGGGTCACCTGGCAAAAACACAAAAAGATCAAGTAAAAGTGTTATCTCCTCCTGTACGTGCACTCCCAGCAGCATGCCCCTTTGTAGTAGTGCTCACCACTCTCTACAGTGGTCCATTTCAAGTGACCCAAGGTCACCATTTGACAATATGTCTGCATGTGGGCTACACGGTGACTCATTCCGACCATGTTATACTAACACTTAAGGTATAATACTGTAGCTCTTATATTATGATATTAGAACAAATCGCTGAGTAGTTTCGTTTCATCTCTTCACTATCCAGTAAGAGTGTCCGCCTGCATTTTGCATGAGGCCTTAACAGCCATGAAATCGTAGCAAATTCATATGAAATATACACGTACATCTCAATAAATTAAAATACTGTCAAAAGCTAAATTTAGTTAGGTAGTTCAATTATAAAAATGAAACTTACAGAGATGTAATGAGATGAAATAATAATAATAATAATTTATTCATCTTCCATACCGCTTATCCTCACAAGGGGCGTGGGGGGTGCTGGAGCCTATCCCAGCTGACTCTGTGCGAGAGGCGGGGTACACCCTGAACTGGTCGCCAGCCAATCACAGGGCACATAGGAACAAACAACCATTCCCACTCACATTCACACCTACGGGCAATTTAGAGTCTTCAATTAACCTAAATCTTTATTCATTGTAAGGAATTTTACAAAGATAAATCATTTGAAAACTTTTTCCACCATTAATGTGACCAAGAATTTGGACAACTCAACTGATTTATTTTTATATCTTTTTTAGGGTGGAGGTGAAAATAACCAACTGATATAACCTTGAATGTGATTGACTTGGACTTGACGTTTAACTTTGGTTGCACAAGGATGCACTACCTCTTATAACTGGCATGTGGCTGTGTTCAGATGTGACATCATTTTCAAACTCATGTTCAATGGGAGTGCACACACTGGCACCATTGAAATTTTAGAGTGGAAAAAAAACAACAACACATGCATAGGGCGGTGCAGAAACATTATTTGCTTTATCAACTGAAATGAGTGAATGAAGAAGCTGTTTGCTGACCAGACTTACTGATAGTGTGTGTGTGTGTGAGAGAGAGAAAGGGAGAGAGTGACAGAGAGAGAGAGAGAGAGAGAAAGAGAGTGAGAGAGAGAACAGAATGTACCACACAAGATGCATGTTTAACAGTTACTTGTGACCATAAAATAGTGCTAATGTTGCCATATGCACAGCCAAAACAACAGCAAAAACATCTGCAACTCACCACAAAGTATTTTCTCAAGTTGGAAGTGGGATGAAATAGTAATAGAAAGTTTGGGCGGTGACAAAACTGCACGTTAAAGCTGTTGTTTTTCGTAAGTTGTAATGTAAACACGCACGGCTCACTTTTATTGGCCCGCGAAACCCAATGAAGACTTTGTGTGCGGACATGTGACTTTCTTGTGTCATTTGATTGGTGAACTCAAAGATCAACGTGGTAATCTTGGGCTGGAGCAACTGTGCACGATGCGGAAGTCGAAAACTAAAGTCTCAAAATAGTTTAGGCGCGCAATTATTGATAAATGAAAGTAGCGAGCGACATGTAAATTCTTGTCACCGAGTAAAAAGTACCGTTTCCTCTTAACATAAATACTCGAGTAAAAGTAAAAAGTATGCGTCATTAAAACTAATCTGACAAGTACAGTTTTTATCCAAAATGTTACTTGAGTAAATGTAACGAAGTAAATGTAACGCTGGGGGTGATCAAGAAAGCAATTAGTCACACTTAAATCTTGAAATGCTTTATTACTGAAGAACACATTCTTTATCATGCAATGTTGGTGCATATAAAGTGCTGTTACTTATGCTACATAAATCCTTGATTACATACATTCCTATTTAACATACAATGAGGAAATCAAAGTTTAAAAAGAAAAATTGCCACATGCTCACAACTGCATAATCAGTTAAGATAGTCAGTGTGATAGATTACGATCAACAAGAGCAGTCGGGTTGGGCATCATTTGAATTTGAGCGATTAGGGGGCCCGATTCCGGTTCCTCATCTCGATTCCGGTTCCAAATGATTCGATTCCAATTCTTTTAGGGGGCTGCGTCAAACATTTTTGCATGGATTAAATAAAGTGTGTCCAAACTATGAACATGCATGAATGAAAAAGAGTAATGAATGGAACCAAATGCTCTGTGAAATGTTGATTCCTTTCCCTACCCACCGGTGAGGCACAAGGTTAGTGTCTGTGATACTGTGAGATAACATTTATATGAAATTTGTCCCAATTCATTGTGATGTCAAGTTGCTACGGTGAAGTTTTAGCCCAGTGTTAAGCTTTTTTTCTGTCATCGGCTCTTATGTTGGTTTGAAGACTAAAATAAACGCTAAAAACCATCAGTGCATAAGTGCAACCCACAATATAATCTTAATTCAAGTGTTGCACTCAGGTGGTCATTTATTTTAACATAGTTAAGACACAATTTTGTTCGCCGCTGCCGTTGGGCGCAAGCATGCGCGTTCTCCTTCGTTGGTTTTCGCAACTTTCTTCTTCGGGGTCGGCGGACTGTATGCATCGAAACTGGGAACCGACATTTTTAAAATTTGAACGATTCCGGGAGAATCTGAATGTTAGTCCCGGTTCCAATTGGTTCTCAACTCTCGATGCCCAACCCTACAGAGCAGTGGCAGCATACAACTGCTTTGGAGCAAGGACATCTTTAACCACTGCCTCTGCCTTTGTTCTGCCTATAGTAGAATTTTTGATTCTGGTAGACTCTTTTGATTACATTTATGTGCACAGTTAGCACTGTTGAAGCTGAGGTTGTGTTTGACTGTGAGGTACACTTGTGTCACGTGAGGTTGCCAGGTTTTTTAATTGTTTTGTTTTCATGTAAACAGACAGTGCTCTCTATTCAGAAAATCCACGTCATATCTGCATTTTAGGTTGTGGTTAATGACACAGATTAAATGTTTAATATTACTATTTCACTAGTGTTATTTGGAGCAGTAAATATTCATGAAATCATCCATACATACAATTGATTGGTCCTTACCCATGTATTTACCCTTGAGGGATTATAAATACACAATAAATTGAATTCCAAATTATCATAAGCATATACTGCACATACCAGAAGTGCTACATACATTGGGAGCAGTAAAAATTTAAAATCCGCTGCCAAGTTCATTCGACCAGAGCGGGATCTCGCATCTCTCGCCATGACAAGCTTGCTGCCCTGAGTATTTCCTGTTTTATTTTGCTCATTATTGTAGGATTAGTATGTGACAGACATTTGTATTGCACATTAATGAAAATACGGAAAAAAACGCGTCGCGTATTGGCGACATTTAATGGCCAAATAAGGGACGACTCGGTAGTTTACGGGACTGGTGGCAACCCTAGGATTGCGAAGGTGTACCCAATGGTTCGACCAATGAGGATAGTCGACTGTTCATGGATATGAAATATATGGTATCAGTATGGAGGGTGTTTCAATAATATGAGTATTGGATTGACCTTTAAATTGTGAGGGGAGAGGAGCATATACTGTACAGTGTATTATGAAGTTTATTCATTAAAAAAATAAATAAATAAAAGAATCTCATTCACAAACACACAGACAAACAAACGCACACGCACGCACATACAAATGTTTCCTCCCTTCCCATCAAAGTCAGCCAAGGCCTGATTAATGAATTTCTCTCAAGAGAGACCCTGAGCATTCATTATTCTGTGATGTGGGGTGTGCAGAATGATTTTTCTTCCCCGAGCTGGTCGGAAAACAGTCAGTGCCGATCATTGTAATTGTTGAACTTCTTTAATGTTTCCAGTAGCAAATCCTTATGCGTGCGATCAACAAAGAGTTGGGACGAGTGACGGCCTCAATAATTGCCAAGTGAAACAGCACACTTGCCAATTCACACTGTTGCCAGACACAAATCAAGGAGCAACACTGAAATGATGAGAAGAGTCTGACACCACAGTGTAGTTACCAGATAAACTAACAGTTAACCCTAGCTTCCTCTATTTCTTCTTCTGCTGCGCGTTATTAGGATTTTCAGGCAGGACGCGGCCTGCTCCAATATTACTGGCTCCAGGACACGCGCCTCTGCACTATGATTGGCTGCTGTATCCCTGTAGAACACGCTCGACTGCTTCCAGATGGGAAAAGATGTGCTGTATGTGCCTTAAGTGTGGCAGCATTAATATGTTTCCCACTAAACCTAACCTTAACACATCCTAAACCGCCTTATTCCCTAACCCTAAACCTTGTGATACATGTTTGGGATGTTCATCTCGTTACATTTGCGTAGCCTGCCGTTCCTGTGATGCAGGAGCCAAACTAGTTCTCACAGGTCAGTCTTGGTACTGCAACATATATCAGGTATGGGGCTTCGGACTCATGACTGTGGGTGGAGATATTGTTGTATGTGTGGTGTGCTGTTTTTGTGCTTCCATGTACACCACCACACACTATAAGACCAATCAGAACACACATGACATTTTTTTATGGGTGGGATCTCTTACATTTAAAAAATCAGGATGTTTAACATCGGCATGTTTGTACCCTGTTTTTACTCTCCACCAGGGGATTGAAACAAATTGTTGTCCTGGGTTACATCCACGTTATAGTTTACCTCAAAGGGCCGCTGTGACTGTGAAAATCATATAAATGTAGAATCACTTATTACATATACACAATCTACACTGAATTTGATAGTTCTTATGTTATAACAAAAAAAAAAACTGAAGTTGTGAAAAATTGTGCAAACCTATTACAGTACATTGCTTAAGTATACAGTTGAGGTATTTAGTGGGAAAAGGGATTTGTTCATCAGGATCTGTTAAAATTGAAAATAACTTGGTACATATGTTATGCCAAAATGAAATGAAGGACTCAATTTTGCTGGAAACATGAAGTAAACTTTTTCAGACAAGACCCGGGCCTTGAGTATGAAACCTGTTCTCTACACCCAGGTTTGTCCCAACCTATTCCGAACACATTACCCTGAAACAGCTCTTGAAGAAAATGATTACTGCATACCTCGGCTAGAGAAGGAAAACCAGAAATCGTCATCTTTTACACGTCAGTGGTTAGGTGTTTGTAGCACTGGCACGGGCAGAAAAGTATTGGTTTTTCCAAGAGTGCTTTGGGCCCAATACCTTGAATAATTCCCTCGTTAGCGAAGACAGCGGACATTGACATGATCTCCGGAAACACAATGTACAAGGGCTTTGACTCTCAAGTATAAAGATACATTTCACTTAAGGGTGGCTCAGCTCTGCTCATTTGCCATTTCATTCAAAAACGCTTTGACCTCACTTGACGTGCCAAGCAGACAGGACGTTCATTATAACCAAGTATGCCACTTCTAAGTTGCAGAGGTAAAGAATGGGAAGGACAAGAACATTTGGACCACCGCTGAACAAATGTGTTGAAAGGAGGAACGAACACGAGAATGGTTTCCATGGCAACAAGAAACTACATGCTCTCCCAGTCTTTACCCTTTGGCTACAGAAAAACCTGTTGGATTGTGTTTGTTTCCTTTGTTGTTTACCTACATGATTGATCACTGATCCTTTTAGATTAGGGGATCACCCCAAGACCCCGAGCGACTTTGAGCAGCATTGCAATGTGATTGGATGTTTAGTTCTGTGATTGACCCCAGTGCGCTATTGCCTTTATGTTCACGAAAGATCTTATAGGTAGGTAGTATTATGAATGAGGAAACAATATCTCACTTGTCTAACTCACACATTGTCTTTTGATTGACTTGGAGTCAGATGAGGAATGACAATGCTAATACATGTGATAAACATGGGAGCGATAGTTGGAAATTTCCTCAGAATTAAGTACTGTATGCTGTAGTGGCCACATTTTCTTCGGCTACAGTCCTGACACAACCCACCCATTTTTATCTGGACTTGGGTCCGGGTGTGGCTGGGAATGAGTACATTGACCGGGAATAGAACCGGCACCATCTGCGTAAACGGCAGCAACATGTACCACTATATTACCAGTGCATGAAAATTGTATTCTTATACTTATATTATTCGTGGGAGAATGTGCAGACTTGCAAATGAAGTATTTTGTGACTTTAGTGGGCTTTTGTGCATATATTGTAAAGAATACAATAAACAACAATACACAACACACGCGCACACACATGAGCACCACCTTCGCTGATTTAATTTACTGTACTGTATACAAACATACACACACATGCATAAACAGAATATAAAAAGACAAGGTCTCTGTTAAGTGATCAATATGCAAAATCAGTTTCAACGTGCCTACCCATTTATTTATGTGCCTGCAGGCTATTAACTGAATAGGCGCTGGCAGAAATACACATAAATGCATTGACAAGCGTCCTCTGCTGATTGCCAATTATCAAGTAGAGAGTGTAGCCATGAAGGAGATAAACACACTGCCGATGTTGTCATGGCCCATGGACGAGGCAATTAAAGTGAAGTCAGTCAGGTTTGGTGATAGCTGTCTGCAGTGTTTATATCACATGTTCAATGCAAATCACATGATAATACGACTGAGCAGATTGGGAGCAGCAGTGTACTCTGTATGACAAATGAGTAATAATTACTATGCAATTGGGAATGGCAAACAGTATTTAAATAAATTGATTGTATATATACCGAAGTGAATGTGATCAGAAGTAAGAATAGACATTCGTTCACCCATCCTAATATGCGGAATCAGGTGTTCCAATCACTTCCATTGCCACATGTGTGCAAAAAAACAAGCATATATATATATATATATATATATATATATATTTCTGATTGAATGATAACCATCACAGCTTTTCTCTTTGCCATTACTGATACGCTTCTGTGATGGCATCAAAAAATAAACTTGTGGAGTTTATTCCTTAAATGCTAACTGAGTTGAAGTCTCATGATATTTGCTCTTCACTGGCACACATTATCGTCATGGTTCAACCTTCCATCCATCCATTTTCTGAGCCGCTTCTCCTCACGCGGGTCGCGGGCGTGCTGGAGCCTATCCCAGCTATCATCGGGCAGGAGGCGGGGTACACCCTGAACTGGTTGCCAGCCAATCGCAGGGCACATACAAACAAACAACCATTCGCACTCACATTCACACCTACGGGCAATTTAGAGTCTCCAATTAATGCATGTTTTTGGGATGTGGGAGGAAACCGGAGTGCCCGGAGAAAACCCACGCAGGCACGGAGAGAACATGCAAACTTATCGTTCCCTTGTCGGGTGCCCCTATCCGCCCTCCTTTCCAACAAACAAGGGACACTCTCCCGCCCTCCGGCTGGGCGGGGACTGGTTGCATTGCGGGCGCTGCGCATTGGGGGGGGCGCCTTGCTCTCCTGTGGGTGGCCGGGCATGTGGGGCGGTGGGTGGGGTGGGGGGGTTAGCTGGGGGGGTGGCATTGGGTCCCTGCGGCCCCCACTGAGTGGCCGGTTGTCGGGGCGCCTCGTGGGGCTGGCGGACCGCCCTGGGTCCCTCGGTGTGGGACGTGTCCCGTCCGCCGTGTTGCTCTCTGGTGGACCCTTGGGCCTGATCCCACCTCTCGATTGATTGGGTGGGGTCTTCAACTGCCGCGGTGCTGATATATATATATATATATATAATTTTTTTTCTGGTTTAGAATTATTAACACCCCTAGGACTTTCACTGGGTGTGGGGTCACCCACTTACTGCGACAAATAACTCATGAATATGCAAATCGCTTGCGTATCCCCTCACTTATACTCTTGTCCTGTAGACGTTTATAATTCACATAATTAATGCCACCACACTTCAGCTTTACAGTCGGGTTCACGACCCTTGTCCTCCATGCTTCTTCTCCTGTCCTTGTCCTGTTCTATCTTGTCCTGTCCTTCCCTCACAGGGTGTAGAACTACAGCCCCATGCAACACTCATATTTAAAGTTTCATTGTTGTTGATAATGTCATGATTTACTTCTCTCATCCTGTTTACAATTAGTGCTTTGTCTTTTGTCTGTGTTTCTCTCTCCCTTCTAGAAACTTTGTTCTGTTGGACTGATCAAGTCTGATTCTCAATAAACCTCAATTATAATACCACAGCGGAAGCTTAAAAACTCCACTGTGACACAGTAAAACTGTTCCGGCATAAACCTGATGCAGATTTTCTATTCTGCTTGACCTAACAGCCGAACAGGACAAAAAAAAAACAAAAAAAAGGAAAGCTAGCTTGGCCGTGTTGTATACGACATAATGTAAAAAATAAAACAAGAGTTCTTGCTTGGACATGTAATAAGACTGGGTTACAAAAAAAAAAAAAAAAATTGTCATTTTTTTCATCTGATGTAGGACAATTTTGCATTGCTGAATCTGAAAAAGACATCCGTTACTCTTTTTTAGGTCAGGGTTTTATGCCAAGTACCTCGAAATTGAATGTGATGTCATCATTATTCAACATTTAGGGCATGAACCCCCGTTTATTTGAAGCTCTGAAGCAAAAATACATTTACATGTAAACAAAAACGTGACCCTAGCTCAAAAAGTTGACCTTATTGTGCAAAACCAATGTGATATTTGGATTCAGCAAATCAACAATGTCCTACAAGAGCTAAAACTATTTAAAAAATAATTTGTTGTTAAGCAGTGTAATCCTTAAAGTTTGTTCAAGATTTATTGCATCTGACATGGGCACACATTTTGATGTGGGCTGTCTTGTCTTGTGTCTCAGACAGCAACTTTGTGCTGGGCAATGCACAAGTGCAGTCGCTCTACCCCATCGTGTACTGCTCGGATGGCTTCTGCGAGCTCACGGGCTACGCTCGTGCTGAGCTCATGCAAAAGAGCTGCGCCTGCCACTTCTTGTACGGCCCCGAGACCAGCGACCGCTTCACGGCGCAGATCCAAGGAGCCCTGGACGAGCGGCGTGAGTTCAAGACCGAACTGGTGTTTTACAAGAAAGAAGGTGCGTCATACCATAACTCCAGCTATCCCTTTTCTGTATCGCTTATCCTCATTAGGGTCACGGGGGACTTTGGGCGAGAGATAAACATCCAACCACACTTACATTCACACCTAAGGAAGCATAGCAGGGGTCACCAACATGGTGCATGCAGGCAACAGGGAGCAGCCAAGGACCATATGAGCAGCCTGCGGGCCCGCTCTAAAATGGGACATTGTAATTTCCTAGGATTGTTGTAGAAGTGATCATTTCAAATTAAAACACTTGCAGAGATTTATAGAAATAAAGTATTGCATATTGATTTATCTTTTTCCTCCTTTGGTAAATCATTGTTGATAATCAGTGAGAAATCAAGAAATGCAGCCCAGCACAAGGCAGTGCAAACTGTAGGCCGGTCCCAAGCCCTGATAAATGCAGAGGGTTGCATCAGGAACGGCATCTGGCTTAAAACTTTGCCAAACAAATATGAGTGTTCATCCAAAGAATTCCTTCCTGGATCGGTCGTAGCCCGGGTTAACAACATCCGCCACCGGCGCCGTTAAACCTCTGGGCTCTGGTGAAAATTCAGCAACTGTGGGTCGAAGACGAAGGAGAGGTGGAAAGCGCCTTCTTAGGCAGAAGGAGAAGATGAAAGCACACAGCCTAGAACTGAATGTGGGGACTTTGAATGTTGGGACGATGACAGGAAAAGCTCACGAGTTGGTTGGCATGATGATTAGGAGAAAGTTGGGTACATTGTGTGTCCAGGAGAGCAGGTGGAAAGGCAGTAAGGGTAGAGGTTTAGGGGCAGGGTTCAAATTATTTTACCATGGTATAAATGGGAAGATAAATTGAGTAGGGGTTATTTTAAAGGAAGATTTAGCTAAGAATGTCTTGGAGGTGAAAAGAGTATCAGATCGAGGGATGAGGCTGAAACCTGAAATTGAGGGTGTTATGTATAATGTGACTAGTGGCTATGCCCCACAGGTAGGATGTGACCTTGAGGTGAAAGACAAATTCTGGAAGGAGCTAGACGAAGTAGTTCTGAGCATCCCAGACAGAGAGAGAGTCGTGATTGGGCAGATTGTAATGGACATGTTGGTGAAGGAAATAGGGGTGATGAAGAAGTGATGAGTAAGTACCGCATCCAGGAAAGGAACTTGGATGGTCAGATGGTGGCTAAACACCATAGGATGGTGGTGTGTAAGATGACTGGTGGTGGGAAGGAAGATTAAGAAGACAAAGGCAGAGCAGAGAATCATGTGGTGGAAGCTGAGAGACGAAGAGTGTTGTGCGACTTTTTGAGAAGAGGTGAGACAGGTTCTTGGTGGAGAGGAGGAGCTTCCAGAAGACAATCACTACAGCCACGGTGATCAGAGAGACAGGCAGGAGAGTACTTGGTGTATCTTCTCGTAGCAAAGGGGAGGAGACTTGGTGGTGGAACCTCAAAGTATAGGAAATCATACAAGGAAAATGGTTAGCTCAGAAGAAGTGGGACACTGAGAGAACCGAGGAGAGAAGAAAGGAATACATGGAGATGCGAAGTTGGGTGAAGGCAGAGGTGGCAAAGGCCAAACGAGGCATATGCTGACATGTACACCAGGTTAGACACTAAAGAAGGAGAAAATGATCTATACAAGTTGGCCAGGCAGAGGGATAGAGATGGGAAGGATGTGCAGCAGGTTAGGGTGATTAAGGATAGAGATGGAAGTGTGTTGACTGGTGCCAGTAGTGTGCTAAATAGATGGAAAAAATACTTCGAGGGGTTGATGAATGAGGAAAATGATGGAGAAGGAAGAGTACAAGAGTGGTGGACCAGGAAGTGGCAATTGTTAGTAAGGGGAAAGTTAGAAAGGCACTAAAGAGGATGAAAAATGGAAAGGCAGTTGGTCCTGATGACATTCCTGTGGAGGTATGGAAGCATCTAAGAGAGGTGGCTGTGGAGTTTTTGACCAGCTTGTTTAACAGAATTCTAGCAGGTGAGAAGATGCCTGAGGAATGGAGGAAAAGTGTGCTGGTACCCATGTTTAAGAACAATTGTGATGTGCAGAGCTGTGGGAACTATAGAGGAATAAAGTTGATGAGCCACAAAATGAAGTTATGGTGAAGAGTAGTGGAGGGAAGACTCAGGACAGAAGTGAGTATTTGGGAGCAACATTATGGTTTCATGCATAGAATGAGTACGACAGAGGCATCATATGTCTTGAGAGTGGTGTTGGAAAAGTACAGAAAAGGTCAGAAGGAGCTACATTGTGTCTTTGTAGATGACAGCCTATGACAGAGTACCCAGAGAGGAACTGTGGTACTTCATACGGAAGTCTAGAGTGACAGAGAAGTATGTTAGAATAATACAGGACATGTATGAGGGCAGCAGAACAGTGGTGAGGTGTGCTGTATGTGTGACAGAGGAGTTTAAGGTGGAAGTGGATCTGCATCAGAGATCAGCCCTGAGCCCCTTTCTGTTTGCAGTGGTGATGGATAGGCTGTTGGATGAGGAATCCTGTGAACCATGATGTTTGCAGATGACATTGTCATTTGCAGTGAAAGCAGGGAGCAGGTGGAGGAACAGTTAGAAAGGTGGAGGCACACACTGGAAATGAGAGGAATGAAGATTAGTAAAACTGAATAAATGTGCATGAATGAGAGGGGTGGAGGGGGAAGAGTGAGCTGCCAGACAAGAGAGCTAGAGGAAAACCAAAGAGAAGGTTGATGGATGTAGTGAGGGAAGACATGAGGGCTGTTGGTGTTAGAGAGGAGGATGCAGGAGATAGGCTTATATGGAAAACGATGACACGCTGTGGCGACCCCTAACGGGATAAGCCGAAAGGAAAATAAGATTGTGAGAACTCATTAAGACGACCAGTGTCTTTACATCAAAGTTATTTGAGCAATTTTTAAAATTTCAGAAGTTTACCAAAGTACCCAAGAAGTAGCTCTCAGCCTCAAAACCCAATGTAGGGTCACAGTGTTTCCATTGCAGCGCGTTGGAAGATGTTCTGTTCCCAATCTCTTGGTGTGCGGTGAAGAATCCACCCCCGTGTTTTTTTTTAAGATGGAGTACCCAGATAAAATCCACACAAGCACGATGAGAATTTGTAAACTGTGAAGGAGTTGGATTTTTGTGGTGTTATAGGCAACAGGTGGACCCAAATTCAGGGAAGCAGGGGAACCAGACATGGGAGCAGGCATATTCTTAAAGAAGAAAAAAAAAAAAGCCAAACATGGAACTTGGAATCATCAAAATATTAAAACTAAGAAAGTCCAAATAGGGGGAATAGACTCATCACAAGGAGAAGCATGACAGTAAATATGTACAAAAAACTGACGGGACAACGAGGCACACCAAGACAAGACACGAGTGGCTGGATGGAGACGATTGGTGGTTGACACAAGGAACAGGGCTGACGAGAACAGGTGGGGACAAAACCCCAACAACGCGACAAGACAAGAACAAGTGACACAGAAAAACATGACATATGAAAAAAACCTAAATCTAATCTAAATAAAGTAAACAAAAACACAGATCATGACATAAACTCCACAGAGGAATTGGAACTGCCAACCTCCCAACCGTGAGGCAGACATGCCAATCACTCTTCCACTGTGCCGCATATCCTCATAATTAATTCACGAAAAAGTTATGTGAGCTAAAAAAGGGTACTATAGCGTGACAGAAAAAAATGCTGCATATATAAGACAGCTGGACATGTTTTGATTCATGAATCAAAGGAGGAATTACTCAAAATGAAACTACTTAAAACAGGATCTGTTATGCTAGTGTCTCAGAAAAATGTAGTTTTTTTCAGCACACAAAGAAAAAAACTGATGTTTTTAAACCATTAATGTCTCTCAAGTCACTTTTTTTTCACAAGACCGAGGGAGTACTTTTCATATATACTGTACTTGAACACTGCATGTGGATGGAACGCCAATGTACAAATAATTATATATCTGTTGTTTTTAATCAAAGTTTGGTTATGTCAACGGGGGGTGGCATTGGGTCGGGGCGCCTCGGTGGGGCGGTGGACCGCCCTGGATCCCTCGGTGTGGGACGTGTCCCGTCCACCGGGCTGCTCTCGGGTGGAGTCCTGGGCCCGACGCTGCCTCTCGATTGAGTGGGTGGGGTCTTCAGTCCCCGCGTGCAGGCGCAGCAATTACTGGACACTTCTGACAGTCATTGTGCACACAAAACCATGTCAATTCACTTGCATGTGTCCGCAGACGCACAGCCCTGGGACTTATTCGCTGGGTGTGGGGCCACTCACCCATTGGGACAAATAACTTGTGACTATGTGAATTTCTTGGGTACATCCTCGCTCACACTCTGGTCTTATAGGAATGTATAATTTACACAGCCACTCCCACCAGACTTCAGCTATACAGCCAGGTTCATAACCCTTGTCCTGTATGCTTCCCCTCCTGTCCAGTCCTTTCCTATCTTGTCCTGTCCTTCTTTCACAGGATGTAGCACTACTGCACCATACAACAATCATAAGTAATGTGTCATTATTCTATGTATATAATGATTTACTTTCCTCATCTTGTTTACAGCTAGTGCTTTGTCTGTTCTTGTCTTCTTTTCCTATATCATCAGCTATTCAGTCACATTTATGAATAATTTAGATTTCAATGAAGCCGTGCATGTTTTTGGAAGGTGTGAGGAACCTAGAGTAACAGGAGATAACCAAGGCATGCACATTGAGAACATGCAAACTCCATCAAACTGTGAGACAGATGTGCTAACCACTCACCCACTTTGCGGCCCATGGAAAAAAATATTTGCTAAATATACATTTTTCCACATTGGAGTCAATTTCCTGGTGAATGTATATTGAAGCAATAACAGCACACATACTGTATATTACAGCAAAGCCACTGTTTTCGATGAGTCGCTGTACAGACTTTCACTCTTGTACATGTGTTTGCTAATCATTGCAGGAATTGAGGAAGACTGCAGAGCACACCATAGAAAATACTGGCAAAATCATTTGTTCTGTTTGCCTTTTTATTCAGTAAATATAATCACTGCACTGATGCAACCCTTCACTAAATATTTAACCACCCATTTTTTAATTGTCTCATCATCATAATCCCCTCTTTCATTCCTGACAAATACTAGTTGAAAACAAAACAGAAGCTGCATCGTGTTGCTACTGTTTACCCTTTTATTCCAGGCAAACAAGGACAATATGTCTAATGATTTTATTCAGGCACTCTGTCCTCTTGCATTATTCAGACGCCTAATCTACTCTGTGTTAGTAAAACCATGCAGGAAACAGTATCCATAACTGCCACGCATCATCTCCTGAGGGATTACGGGCGAGTAACATGAAACCAAAACAAAAGCATTGCCGGTGCAGGAATAGTCTGTACTAACCGGCAAGATAGAGGCTATGTCTGATTTGCAGCATCCTGGCAAAAGAAAATGACTATAAACTGAACCAATATGTCATGAAGCTAATACAGTACCAAAAATATTGTCTTTGCTGGTTCTAGTTAGGAATGGAGCAGCAGCACTCTGGAACATTTGGAGATTTTGGCGGGAGCCTGGCAACAGAAAGTGACCATCAACTGAATCTAGACATTATGAAATAATGCGCTAACTTCTCTGCATTGAGATTTTTAGGGGGAGCAACAAAGGCAGTACGTAATGGGGCGATCTGTTATGCCTGTGGAGTACAAAACATTACGGGCAGAACTAAAGCTAGAGCTCTAGAGCCAACTGGCTTTGTTTTTCTGTTCTCGTATGGATTGTTATTTTTCATCTTCTTTCCTATATATCTTTGTTATGAAACATCCATCCATCCATTTTCTGAGCCGCTTCTCCTCACTAGGGTCGCGGGCGTGCTGGAGCCTATCCCAGCTGTCATCGGGCAGGAGGCGGGGTACACCCTGAACTGGTTGCCAGCCAATCGCAGGGCACATAGGAACAAACAACCATTCGCACTCATGCCTACGGGCAATTTAGAGTCTCCAATTCATGCATGTTTTTGGGATGTGGGAGGAAACCGGAGTGCCCGGAGAAAACCCACGCAGGCACGGGGAGAACATGCAAACTTCACACAGGCGGGGCCGGGGATTGAACCCAGGTCCTCAGAACTGTGAGGCTGACGCTCTAACCAGTCGGCCACCGTGCCGCCTGTTATGAAACAGACTCAAATAAAATCATATGCTTTGTATGTATGTACACTGCTCACGAAAGGATATTCAGATTTTGAGTACAATTTCGGGATGAACCTAAAATGCACTATGACCTTTACGGGTGGACTTAATTTGACCTTCTCTAGACTTTTAAATACACATGTCCATCTGTTTAATGTTTCAGCACTTTTTGCACAACCTCCTGTTCTCCAACAAGGAAATATGCAACCCATAAATGAATGTGGTTGGATGTTTGGTGGTGGTCCAAGGGGGCGTAGGCGCAGAATGGCACCCGCGCTTCTGTCAGACTGCCCCAGGGCACCCGCGGCTACATAAGTAGCTTACCACCACTAGGTGTGACTGTGGAATGAATGAATAATGTATGCAATTGTAAAGCGTCTTTGAGTGTCTAGAAAAGTGCTATATACTGTAAGTGTAATGCATTATTGCATTTAGGTTCAACCTGAAATTTAACCTGCAAGCCATATGCATTTATGTGGAGTGGACTGGATGTTTCTGATCCTCGTTTTGTGTGCAGGTACACAGTTCTGGTGTCTTCTGGACATCGTGCCCATCAAGAACGAGAAGGGCGAGGTGGTCCTCTTCCTGGTGTCCCATAAAGACATCACTGACAAGAAGAAGGACCAAGATCCGGAACAAGGACCTGACACAGGTGAGCGACCCGGGTTTAAATTCCAGTATCGGATATTCATATAGATAAGGACTTCAATTGGGACCAGATGGTGATGCATTCTAGATGTTTTGAAAATATAAAAATGCAGACTGGTATCTTATATGCCAATATTCTATACTCTGACTCTAAAACACGTTCCCTGTGGTGAATCAATTAAAAGTGCTTTTCGCACTGCCTGTTCATTTTCTGCCATTTTTTCTGTGCTGCTTCTATGAATAAATGGCAACCTCACAGAAAGGGAGGACGTAATCAACCAGGTGGCATTATTCAGGCTTCTGCAGTATTATCAGAGCTGGAAATGGAGACAGGATGCCACCTGTGTGTAAAGGAATTCCGCGATGCCCGGAACGGAGTGTGAAGTTCTGTACAACAACAATTTGTTGCGGCAATATCCCGTCTTCCCTGGGCTCTGTGGAAAAGGCACGTTTATTTATTTAAAACATTTTTTTTTTTTGCAGTATGGCTATGTGAAATATACAACAAAAAAACGGGTGTGAGCCTCTGCTTGCCCTCGCACAGAGCGCATTAAATCACTTCCTTAATAATTTAAAATGTACAGTATGTTCAACCTTCCCCCGCCTCTCCTGAGGATGTAGTGGATATTGTGAAACTAAAGGAGCAAACTACACTCCTCCCCAAGGCCTCTATTTTTATTTACGCTGTCCTCCTTGCAATCCAAAGTGGATTATTGATAAACAAAGCCCTTGTCGCGTCTCATGTGAAGTGATCCTTACTATTATGCGTTGGTATGGCATGGCATACATCAGTGAGTGTGAGATCCATTGAGGCCAATTCACGACTCCTCTGTTTTACACAAATATTTATTTTGCCTTGATGGCATGACGTTGTTTTTTTCTTGAATGCTCTGGTTCGCTCTGGTTCATAATAAATTCTTCTGAGGTGGCCATTTAACACAAAGAGCCTGGGCAAAGGAGAGAGAAAGACGATGGAGGGATTGCGGTTAGGATGCAATAAGTTAATATTACTTCTATTACTATTACAGTACTATTAATATGATAATAAATGTTGTTGTGGATGGAATAACATCTACACTACCGTTCGAAGGTTTTAGAACACTCCAATTTTGCCAGGTTTTTTGCGGTTCAATGTCTCATTGTACTCTCATTCAAATGAAAGCACATAACAAAAACAGTTCCAAAAAGAAATCATGGAATCAATCTATAAATGCATTCAAAACCTTTGACTCGATAAATTAGCCACCTTAGGCAGATATAAGAACCAAACACAATTGCAGCATTCTTTCTACAATGGAAATCAATTATTCTTGAAAAGGAATTGGACTTCATTGGACTTGAACTGTTGTAACTGTTTCATCAATAATTTTATGACCATTAATCAGCTGTTCACCAACTTAAAATGAGAAGTAAGAAGCCATGGCGGCACACTGATCAACTTCCTCTATAGATAGAGGGAAGCTATTCAAGCACACATTTCGTTTTGTCAACAATCTAAAGGTGTTGCTCTGTTTGGTTGAGCCTGTTTGCGTTCTACAGATGAGGAGACGGGTCTGGAGGTGCATCAGGTGACCCGGCCCCCCGGCTTCAACGCCAACCGCCGCCGCAGCCGGGCCGTCCTCTATCACCTTTCGGGGCACCTGCAGAAGCAAGACAAGAGCAAACTCAAGCTCAACAATGTGAGTCCCAAATATGATTCTACATTGTTTGAAGTCCAAGTTATGATATCACTTTTAAATACATGATATAAACTTTATTGCCACACCATTAGGTACACCTCCACTTTAAAGAGGTGTGTGTGAGTCATACTGTCCCAATTTCTGATTGAATGATAACCATCACAGCTTTTCTCTTTGCCATTACTGATACGCTTCTGTGATGGCATCAAAAAATAAACTTGTGGAGTTTATTCCTTAAATGCTAACTGAGTTGAAGTCTCATGATATTTGCTCTTCACTGGCACACATTATCGTCATGGTTCAACCTTCCATCCATCCATTTTCTGAGCCGCTTCTCCTCACGCGGGTCGCGGGCGTGCTGGAGCCTATCCCAGCTGTCATCGGGCAGGAGGCGGGGTACACCCTGAACTGGTTGCCAGCCAATCGCAGGTCACATAGAAACAAACAACCATTCGCACTCACAGTCATGCCTATGGGCAATTTAGAGTCTCCAATTAATGCATGTTTTTGGGATGTGGGAGGAAACCGGAGTGCCCGGAGAAAACCCACGCAGGCACGGGGAGAACATGCAAACTCCACACAGGCGGGGCCGGGGATTGAACCCGGCTCCTCAGAACTGTGAGGCTTACGCTCTAACCAGTCGGCCACCGTGCCGCATGGTTCAACCTCTGATTATAATTTTTTTTTTGGGTGGGGATTATGTTTCCCAAAAATGTTGGGTTGACAGCAAATTGTGCCATGATTAGAGGTTCCACTTTATTTTCAAGGCCCTGGCACAGAGATGCCCATGCAAGAAATTGAACAGTTTGAAGCAACCATATTGGACAAAGTCCTGGGCTCGTACTTTGACTAACTCCTACAATGAAATTCACCATCTATCTCTTAGTGTACTGTAATATATGTTCCCAGCATGCATTGTAATATTCATGGCTCCATAGTGTTTAAGCATTTCAGGTTAAATAAGAAGCCTATATAACAAGAGACACATGCAAGAAAATACGATAATACGAGAAAGAAAATATTCATAAAAATCTGTTGTGTAGAAATACTGAACACTAACAATGCGGCACCGTTGCAGAAAAGCATTGTTGTATATGCTTCTATTATATACAGTACATGTGGGTTTGGTAGAAGGAATATGTTTCCATTGGAGGTAGCTCATTGTAGAGGTTAAGAGTCAGGAGCCAATTGCTGCTTTCACAGCATCACCTGATTCAGGTAAGCTAATGAACTAGTATTGACCAAAGAATGATTCCCAGCTGGTTGCCAGTAAGTTACTGTAAATGCAAGTTTACTGTTGCCAGTAAGTGACTGTGAATTACTGTAAAGTTTCAAAAAAAAAAAATGTAATGTCTAAGACAGATAAAACAGAATGTTTTTTTTTCTCTACTTGATGCATGGCATCAAAGTTATTTCAAGGAGAAGGCCATGTAAGGTGCGTGGAAGCGTTCATTGCTGCTTGCAGCATTAAATAGTTTGTGGTCATAAAAGTGCAATCTATCATGATAAGAACTACAGTATCTAATATTTTGACTATATGATTTGGCTAACAAGGTAACAAAAGTAAAACTAGAAACAGCTCTCAATATGACACTTCTACACCACTGCAAACTACAGTGAATCCCAGTTTATCACGGGGGGCTATATTTCAAACCCACCTGCAATTACTCTGTTACATTTACTCAAGTAACATTTTGGATAAAAGCTGTACTTTTCAGAGTAGTTTTTATGAAGCATACTTTTTACTTTTACTCAAGTATTTATGGTAAGAAGAAACAGTACTTTTACTGCGTTAAAATAATCTAAAAACCTGCCGTGCTAGAACGTGCAGGGGCGTGCGAGAGGGCGGTCCTTTGAAAACGGACACACAAACTTTGAGCTTTAAGTGTATAGATTACAACTTACGAAAAACAACAGCTTTAACATGCAGTGCAGTTTTGTCACTGCCCAAACTTGTCATGGGTGTGTGTTTCGGGTTTTGTCTTCCCCCCTGTTTCACACACACCTGCTCCTGTGAGCATCTTCACCACCTGTGCCTCGTTCACCCTAATTACCCCTTGTATATTAGCTCGTGTCTCATTCCCTCTCGTCGCCAGTTCGTTGTACCTTGTCGTCGCGTTCCAGCATTCCTTGTTTCCACGTCACAGACTCACAGTAAGACTTGACCCTGTTCCGATTATCGACCTCGCCTCTTTGCCTCATGTTTTTGGATACTGTTGCCCTTCTTGGATTGCCTGCCTGTGTACTGACCTATGCCCGTCTATTAAACCTCTCTTTTTGGAAACTGTGCATTTTTGGGTCCTATCCTCTGTTCCGTTCATGACAAAACTTACAAATTTCCGCCCACTTCTAACTTGAGAAAACTCCTTGCGGGGAGTTTCAGATGTTTTGTCTGTTGTTTTGGCTGTGCATATGGCAACTTAAAGTAACAGTAGTCTGAATTGAGTACAATATTTGGCTACTCTACCCACCTCTCCTCGCAATATGAAGAAACACTATTGAAAACTTTATAGTTTTGCCACTCATACATGCTTTAAACACATTTAATCTTACACTAACTTAAACCTATTAAAACACTTTTTAGAGTATTCCTTAGCGCCTGTTCTCTCTCGCTCACTGTTTTCCAAATATGATACAAAGTGTGCTTGCTTCAAGCTGTTTTTTATTTTTCACTCCCAGATGAATTTTTCCGTACTATACTACGAAATAGAAGAGAAATACATGTTGTATATTTAAGCACCAAAAACATTTACTAAACTATATATCATTTTGTCTACCAAAATCCGCTTAATGTTAACATATACGATAACTTACCTGTATAAACCTTCAAACAACTGCAACTTTAACAGACAGAGCAGCAACAATACTCACACATACATTCTCTCTGCTCTGTGTAACAACAGATATTAAAACCGTAAAACATGCTACGGTGTTACACTGCAAGCATCCTTTTATTCTTAGTCTTATTTACGCTACATCTCTTCCAGTAGACCTCAGTGCTGCCCAGGATGTTGTGGTACTACATAGGTGTGCAACAACTAAAATCGGACTTGTCCGTATATTGTAAAAATTCAGTAATGATTGCTCAAAAATCCGCAAAAAATGAACTGCAATATAGCAAGGGTTCACTGTGTACATATTATGCAGGTGCACCTCATGTTGTTGCCTTCTTTTTTTTTTCTCTCCTTAGTACCTCCCAAAGGAGCCATAAAAATAACGGTTCAGTCCTTTGCCAATCTCCTGTGACATTAGTAAAGCAACCAAAATATGGGCTGCCAATGCAATCGCACCATTGGTGGTATTTCTGTGGTACCCAAAAGAAACCTTTAAGGCATGGTTGTGTTAATGTCAGGTTCTCATACAAAAGTGGGTTGTTGAAGTTGGTTGTAACAGGTTTTTCCAATTGCACAAAAAAAAGTCCGTCACCATACAGTACTGGAAACAGTGCAGCCAAGAGAAACACTACCAAATAAAGAGAATATAATGTTGGGAATCAAATCATGCAATGTCATAATAATTATAATTGAAGTTGTAAATGCAGGTCAGTACCTTTTTGTAGTGTTTAGGCCAGCCTAAAGTGGCCTACAGTATGTACTTTTGTACAGTGCTGACAGATAGCGTAAAGGTCACCCTGACTTCTGCTGCGGGTTAAAGGAGCTCTGTGCTTTGAATCCTGACAGCGTACAGCCTGGGTCTATCACGTTAGCCAGTAGCTACACACCTGAAAAGATGTGCTGCGACACGTGCTATCGGCCGCGCGTGGCTTTTTTAGCCTTAGTGCTACTGGTTGCAAGTCAGTTGTCAAGACAATAATGTCTGTTATTGCTCACTGGCTGCTTCATTGAGGGAACACTTGCTCGGTCTAATGAGATCCAATACAAGAGCTACTGTCTTTATAAAAAAAAATAATAATATTCTACCTGTACAACTATAGGGCACCCAAAACTAGAACAGCTCTCGTCATGATGCAATGCCACAATAACATATTTTCTGCCGTGTTTGGTGAAATATTTTTGGTACGGAGCACAGGTCGGAGTTTTGTTTGGATACCATTCAAATTTGGTGTGTTTGTAACAATACTTGATATGTCAACAGGGGCCCATTTTCAATTTTGATGAAAAGAAAAAGTCACAGACACAAACACCAATCAATAAAAATCAATAAACAATCTTTGTTACAATCAAATTTGATGCACCTTTAATTACTTATTGGATTCAACGGAAAGCTGGTTGAGCAAAACCACCAACACTCAGGGTATCAGAGAAAGTGGTCCAATAATGTGATATATAATAATAATAATAATAATGTGGGAAATATGAATTATGAATTACGAATTTAAATTACTTTGGTATCATATCACTTCTAATGGCCATATTACTGTAAGTGGATGTGAGGTTTAAAAAGGAATCAAAGCAGAGCTGCCAACCTATATAAATTCAAATTTCCATATTTGCAAACAAACAAAACACATTGCTGATGAATTGAATTGGATAGTTTGTGTATGGACAATAGTTTTGGCTTCTATTTTGTGCAATGTACTTTTACACATACAAGAAGTACATGTAAGAAGAATAAATGTAATTGTCTTCTCTTGCATGCTATTTACTGTATATTACATATTTATTTTTCCGATATGCACAACTGCTGCTGAAATGTCACCATTGTGGGGCTGATAAAGGTTATCTTATGACTAATATTTATTTATAATAATAATGTACTTTAAACCTGCCCACGTTCTGAAGTGACGTGTATAGTGACGTACTAATTCATTTCCGGTTCAAAGGCTTTGTCCTGCGTGGACCTGTATTATTTTATATTTATATCTCTAAACACATAATTATTGGCCTGTTATTTTGTTGTTGGTTACTCTCCACGAAAACGCGGTTCCAGCCAGACTTATGTAACAAGTGTATCGTTTCACTAAATCACTTGATTCGATGTTTTGCGACTGCATGACACGATGGCTTAGCAATTAGCTTTGACATTGTTTCCACCTTTGTGACACTTTTGTAAGAAGCCTCGTAAGACGCGTAGCTTATTCCGTACCATGGAGGCGATAATCAATGATTTACAATGAGTTGACACTGGACGACGCAAAGAGAACTTTCGCTTCCACAGCTTGGTAGCCGGAGGGCATAATAAAACATCGTGCACCAAGCAGCTGTTCAGTGTGGATGTACCGATAATGTCAGACGCTGGATTCTTAAAAAAAAATAAAAAATCTTCCAATATCTGGAACAATCAGTGTTATGCCCGTAATGAGTCAACGTCCACTGAGTACCATAACAAAATACGGACGTTCCGTAACATTTGGCAGCTCTGTCAACGTGACCTTAGTAAAGGCTCCCTTAAACCTTCAGTACCCTATTACTGGATTGTTTCATTGAACTTTTACAATGAACATACTGTATCAAAAACAATTGGAGGATGCCTGGTGGGATGCATTGTGGTCATCTACAACCCCAATTCCAATGACGTTGGGATGTTGTGTTAAACATAAATAAAAACAGAATACAATGATTTGCAAATCGTGTTCAACCTATATTTAATTGAATACACTACAAAGACAAGATATTTAATGTTCAAACTGATAAAATGTATTGTTTTTAGCAAATAATCATTAACTTAGAATTTTATGGCTGCAACACATTCCAAAAATGCTGGGACAGGGTCATGTTTACCACTGTGTTACATCACCTTTTCTTTTAACAACATTCAATAAATGTTGGGGAACTGAGGACACTAATTGTTGAAGCTTTGGAGGTGGAATTCTTTCCCATTCTTGCTTGATGTACAGCTTCAGCTTTTCAGCAGTCCGGGGTCGCCGTTGTCGTATTTTACGCTTCATAATGCGGCACACATTTTCAATGGGAGACAGGTCTGGACTACAGGCAGGCCAGTCTAATACCCGCACTCTTTTAGTATAAAGCCACGCTGTTGTAACACATGCAGAATGTGGTTTGGCATTGTCTTGCTGAAATATGCAGGGGCGTCCATGAAAAAGACGTGGCTTGGATGGCAGCATATGTTTCTCCTAAACCTGCATGTACCTTTCAGCATTAATGGTGCCTTTACAGATGTGTAAATTACCCCGCCATTGGCACTAACACAGCCCCATACCAAACACAGATGCTGGCTTCTGAACTTTGCGTCCATAACAATGGTTCTTTTCCTCTTTGGTCACGACGTCCACAATTTCCAAAAATAATTTGAAATGTGGACTCGTCGGACCACAGAACACTTTTCCACTTTGGATCTGTCCATCTTAGATGAGCTCGGGCCCAGAGAAGCCGGTGGTGTTTCTGGGTGTTGTTGATAAATGGCTTTTGCTTTGCATAGTAGAGTTTCAAGTTGCACTTACGGATGTAGCACCGTATTTACTGACATTGGTTTTCTGAAGTGTTCCTGAGCCCATGTGGTGATATCCTTTACACATTGATGTCGGTTTTTGATGCAGTGCCGCCTGAGGGATCAAAGGTCACGGGCATTCAATGTTGGTTTTTGGCCTTGCCGCTTACATGCAGTGATTTCTCCAGATTCTCTGAACCTTTTGATGATACTACGGACCGTAGATGATGAAATCCCTAAATTACTTGCCATTGTACGTTGAGGAACATTGTCCTTAAACTGTTTGACTATTTTCTCACGTACTCGTTCACAAAGAGGTGAACCTCGCCCCATCTTTGCTTGTGAATGACTGAGCAATTCAGGGAAGCTCCTTTTATACCCAATCATGGCACCCACCTGTTCCCAATTAGCCTGTTCACCTGTGGGATGTTCCAAACAGGTGTTTGATGAGCATTCCTCAGCTTTCTCAGTTTTGTTTGCCACCTGTCCCAGCTTTTTTGGAAGGTGTTGCAGCCATAAAAGTTAATGATTATTTGCTAAAAACAATAAAGTTGATCAGTTTGAACATTAAATATCTTGTCTTTGTAGTGTATTCAATTAAATATAGGTTGAACATGATTCGCAAATCATTGTATTCTGTTTTTATTTATGTATAACACAACGTCCCAACTTCATTGGAATTGGGGTTGTATGACCATGTATTTCTATTCATTGTGTCTGAATTTATTTACTTCCAATAGGTACCCCTAATTAAATATCCAATCAGTCCATACCACATAATGTATTATCCACGTCTCAATCACCTCCATCCCTATCACCCTATGCAGAACATGTTCGGGGAGAAACCTCCGATACCGGAGTATAAGGTAGCGGCCATCCAGAAGTCCCGCTTCATACTGCTCCATTACGGCACCTTCAAAGCCGGCTGGGACTGGCTGATCCTGCTGGCCACCTTCTACGTGGCAGTCACTGTGCCCTATAATGTGTGCTTCACTGTGGTGGGTGGGCGAGACGAAGGCAGCGCCCCCAGAAGCCCTCCAAGTGTCAGCGACATCCTGGTGGAGATCTTGTTCATGCTCGGTGAGACATCTAAAATACTCCTACATTATTGGTAAATAGACCTAGGTTGGCTGTATTACCTAACAATCAAACAAGGAATACAATAGAACCTTAAACAATCCCTAATATACGACTTTAGTGACTGTATGTAATATAATGACTTTAGTCTGTATTCGATGGACCCCCTATGAGTGATATCTGTGGTAGTCTGTAAATAAGCCTTGACCACTTTGTAACAACTCCCTCGCTCTTGTAAAAAAAAAAACGTGGTAGATTCAGAGAAAATTCACATCTCATGAGTCCAATCATCAGTCATCCTTCTAGCGTTCAGATATAAAGAAAAGTTTTTAATGAAAGAATTTGCAGAAGAGAGGAAGGATATGATCCATTTGCTACTGAACATTACATCTGATGACTGCAGTCATTTCCTAGAATATAACCGGCCTGTTTGTCCCCCTTCTAAGTGTCGGAAATGTGAACCATCGCCCATGGACAATGGTTCTTAATGCACAAAGAGGAAACACTAGCTCTGCATCAAATTACACTAGCCACCCGCAGCAGTTTAATGGCAGACACCTGTCACCCCAAAAGCCATTTGTTGGAACTTACTGGCCAGTGTTGGGTATCAATGTTTTTTTTTTTCAAAATGTAATGAGAAATGTGTTCATTTTAGATAATATGCATTTTTTTTTAAGTTATAGCTGCGTTATTTAATGATTCATCGCTTTGCAATGAATTCCGGACTCTTTCATTCCAACTTTCTTAGAGAAACAAAATTAAGGGAAAACATCCTTGATATTGTTTCTCTTATTAAACATAATAGTGGCGGGCTGGTCAATACAGGGCACTAGGGCACGTAAGTGGTGAGTTACCAAGAAGATATGAAAAAAATAAAGTAATTTCAAAACATTCTGAAATATATGAATATCTCTTCGAAGATGAGCAGGATAAATATTACATAGTTAATGATGAGAAAAGTTGTTTCATTCAACTGTTTTTTCTGATTATTAGTTGTTGTTTTTTTGTCTTTGCATAGGACGCACAACTAATAACCTTGGTAAGGGTTTCAAATTCTAATGATGCTAGGCTGAGTTTGTGTAGTTTAACATTATCTGCAGAGCCATACATATATACATTATAGCTACATACGGTTTATTGTTGCCTCTAGAGCAATATCATCACATGCAGCCAATGCATCAATGAATTCTTAACATACGGTGATGTAAGGCCACGCAAGAGTCATTTGCTGCCTCAGGGTAGGTTGGTGAGCAACCATGCTGATACCCAATGCTCCATGTACGTACTGTACAGTATGTGACTCAATTTCCTGGGCTGAACTTTCATCTTGAAAGTAGTGGTTGTTTTTCTTGAGATAAGAGGGAAGCCTGCCACCATTAAACAAACGTGCTTGAACTGTTGGTCAAACTTTTGTAAACCGCTTGGCTTGAAAATGCTTTATGATGATCTATACTCGAAAATTTGAAGTCTTTTTTTTGTGTGTCATATAAATACTGACGACTACAGTGCCACCTCGAAGTGTGAATGCAAACCTGCAAAGAAATGTTGGAATGAATGATGACATGATATATTTTTGGGGGTTGTAACAGGCGGACACTGTCAATCTATATTGGTTGTATGAATATATATATATATATATATATATATATATAATTTTTTTTTTTTTTTTTTTTTTTTTTTTTTTTTTTTTAAATTCAACTAGAATTGTATGTCATTTGTCACCTGCAGACATCGTGTTGAACTTTCGCACAACCTTTGTGAGCACGTCAGGTCAGGTGGTGTACGACGCCCGCTCCATCTGCGTTCACTACGTCACCACCTGGCTCTTTGTGGACCTCATCGCTGCACTACCATTTGACCTCCTCTACGCCTTCAACGTCAGTGTGGTGAGTGATGACTCCGACATGATTCCTGACCTGAGAACTCTAACAAGACATAAAGAGTACCGTGTTCCACCAATGAGCGACCCTGGGCATTTCTTTTCTCGACTGAAAATATCCAGATAGCAAACTCTAACTGTTAGATTTTCAGTGTGCAGTAAAGGTGTCTATGTGTTGTTGTTGTTATTATTATTATTATTTTAAACAATGTTAACGGGTTATTACGATTCATGTCAAGTACAAGTGGAGTTAAAAGTCAAGTAAACTAAGAACTAAGACAGACTTCTCTGAACCAATAAGGTGTTTAGCTCCTCTGAGTCGTATGTTTTGATAAAAAAAAAAAGGGTAAAATTATGACAAAGACGTTTTGGTTATAATGTTGTTGTTTTTTTCAGAAAAGTATCATAACTAAAATATGGGGGGGGGAGTTTCTCGTGATTTTGTAGTAATAGTCAGTCATATTTTTAAGAACCTTTTTTTATTTTTAATGAGACAGTTAACTCTTACTACAGTGGAACCTAAATTTAACGGACTATTAGGGGCAGGGTGTCGTCCGTTACAGTCTATTATAGTGAAGCACTTTTTTTTTGTGGTCATATGCACCCATATTAATGTACAGTACAAAATTCTTGTTTTGCACTTTTTTTCGTGGCCTAAAACGGCTAGTACACTACAAAGTTATTTGTAAATAAATATAAAAAAGCTTACATTTGTTTTATCGAATCTTACCACACTGGTATGCTTGATGGTGATGTTTTATGAGCCACAAAGAATTAGTGTGCATCCTAGTTCCAAATCGGTTGCCATAGACTGACGACTTGACAAAAAAAAAAACTGTCTCGTGATTTTCACGACCAAAGGGCGCACCGTATAAGCGTATAAGGCCCAGTCTCAGTTACGGGGTCTATTTCTGTATTTTACACATACATAAGCCGCACCGTATTATTGGGCACAGGCATGGTAAAACATACGCTAGCTTAAAACATATGGTAGCATGCATGCACGCTAAAACAATGTTTTGTCTTGGCAAAACTGAATTCGGTTGTACTTTACTGAAGTATTTAAAATGTACTCACGTTATTTTTTTATCAATCCTCATCCACAAATCCATCAAAGTCCTCATGTTCTGTATCCAAAATGAACAGCTGGGCAAGTTCTCAATCAAACACGCCAGGTTTGAGTCAGCTCAAACAACAGTGCAAGCAGACACATTAGCACCAGCATCCACAATCCATTCACACATTGCGGCGTAACTCGCCCGGCGCTGCCTCCTAGTCTTAGTAAAGCTGTGTTCGCCATCTGTCATCCATCGCTTCCACGCCGCTCGCAACTTCACTTTGAACACCCTGTTTACACGGATGTCCAGCGGTTCGTCAAGCCTCTCGGAATGATGGCAAGCCCCGAGATATTCTTTGCTCATTAATCCATTTCTCGAGTCGGGCCACCTCGCCTTGTTTCCGCGTTTTGTTTTTCTTTTTTTCCCCAGGAAACTCAGCTTCGTCTTCTTGACTTGGCGAAGCTCATTTTCTTGCTTCCTCGACTTGCGAACCAGGGATTAGTTGATCTTGAATTCTCTCGCGGCTGCTCGGGGGTCCCTAGCCAAACCAATGTTGTTTTGCACTATGCACACCACGGAAATGCTCCCAGTCAGTAAAGCGGTAAAATAAATAAATAAATAAACAAACAAACAAACACCCCGGCGCTATATCCCGACTGGTGGCGTGCCTTTAGCGTCCTTCCCCTGTCCTCAGCCATGTCCGCTTTTCCTCTGTGTAAGCAGCGTGTCGGCAGGAAATGCTAAAAAAAAAAAAAAAAAAAAAAAACAACGTCAAGCGGAGCGCTCATCACATAACAACATTTATAGATGTTGGAACTCGGTGCACACACAAGGCGCACCACAGTATAAGGCGCCCCGTCCATTTTGGAGAAAATTTAAGACTTTTAAGTGTGCCTTATGGTCGTGAGAATACGGTATCTGCCATGTTGAGTAACGAGCGAAATAACGCGTTACTTTTCCCGGGAAAGTAATTAGACCACAGTTATTTCTTCAATCCAACAATAGTTACTTTTGCATCATCAAGGTCTCTCACCAAACAGTAGTTTATAGCTGGTGATTCAAACAAAGAGCAGTCCAGGTGTGCAGAAGCATTTAACTGAGACTGCCCTTTTTGCCAACGACGAGAAGAAAGCGATTGGGAAGTGATTGTTGACTTTGCTGATTACTTGATTTCAAAAGTAACTAAGTTACTTTTAAGCTCAAGTAATCAGTAAAGTAACTAAGTTACTTTTTCAAGATAACTGTGGCAGCACTGGCGCTCTCTATGTGCAGAGCTCTGCTCGACAATAGATTGACATCCTGCCATTATGGCCGCCGTGTCAATGCAATACCTCGAAATGTTCCCACATTCATCATGGCCACTATACTTCAATGCATTGCCTTTGATGGAACGTCACCATATTCACCATGGCTACCACGTAGGCTTGGGCACATCCTTTGGCTGGATCTAGTCATATTGTATATTTGTGACCTGGAAATATATGTCTCAGTCTCTGCCTATATTGCGCCACAACGCAAGTCAACAACAGTGGCCAAATCTGGAACTGACAACAGTGTCAACACCGGTTTAAGTCAGAACTGGAAACTGTTTTTGTCCGTTATTTCTGATATCTGTTAAATCGTGGTCCATTAAATCGAGGTTCCACTGTACATACTGTAGTTACTACTTTTCTGATGTAAATCTTGCAAATTCGAGGAATTAATTGCAACGTATGTCCTGCAGTACTTTGGAGTACACCTGTTGAAGACCGTGCGTCTGCTACGCCTGCTGCGGCTGCTGCAGAAGTTGGAACGTTACTCACAGTACAGCGCTGTGGTCCTCACCCTGCTCATGTCCATGTTCGCTCTGCTGGCCCACTGGATGGCCTGCGTATGGTACTTTATCGGACGCAGGGAGATCGAGAGTCCTGGATCCTGGGACATCGGTCAGTAGTCATCAACACTGTATACTGTAGTAGCCTTATTTTATCTTGTCTTAAAAATCTGGACACAGGCACTTGACATTCATCATATAGGTTATTAGGTTTCAGGGCTTCACACAGAAAGTTCTAGGTCAGTGGTTCTCCAACGTTTTACACCAAGTACTGCCTAAAGAATTACTGTCCAAGTCCCACCATCATGACCAGCATTTCCATCTCATACAAGTACATTACCATGACAACCACGGCAGAGCTAAGGCATGAAACAAAATTATCTTAGCCAACTTAGCCAATTTCCACTTGCGGCCTTTCTCTGGACTTTTTTTTTTTTTTTTTTTTTTTGCTTTTTTGGGACAAACCCAGTGACTTTTTCTCACATTATTAGAGACTTCCAGAGACTCTGAGACTCCCGGCGATGAATTTGCGTGAAGCCACAGCTGGCAAATTAAACCATATCCCATGGTCACTCTATTATAGGTTACCACCTCTATCACTGACTGGCCACAGCATTTTATTGTCAATGTGTGAACTAGGAACAAAATCAAACGTGTCAAATGTTTAAATCAGGGGTCTCAAAATCATATTTGTCAGGGGCCACATTGTAGTTATGATTTCCCTCACAAGGTCATTATGACTGTGAAACCATATAAGGATTTAATTGCGTAATTATATTATTACATATACAGTACACAACATATTGATGGATAACTACTTTCTAAATCAGAAGTCAAGAATTATAGTTCAATTCTTGTTCAAATTACTAAAAATGATATCGTGGGCCGGATCAGGGCCCCCGGGCCTTGAGTTTGACACCTGTGGTTTAGCTTAATCAGCAAGAAAGAAAGTACAGGAAGTACAGAGGGCAGCATCACCTCTACGATTTGACCAATTCTGCTAGCATGGCATCCTTACACTGGCACATATTACTTTCTTCTTTCTTTCAAGTGCTTTATGAATTGGATTTTGTTTTCTATTTCCTCACTGGCTTTTCCCACACTAGCTTCCAGTGAATCCTCTCTTCTCCTCCTTGGTACCTCCAAATGATCAGTATTGCACTGCTGGATATGTCATTATTTTTTCAGCAAAGCACAGTAGCGCTTCATGTCGTCAGCAGTTCAGACATACAGACATAGTGTTCCAAAGGTCTGGAGATGTGACATTCAGGTGTTGTTTTCAGCATGGATTCATCAGCAGAGGAGAACCCCATGGAGCTGTTCACACACACACACACACACACACGAACACCTCCACAAACAGTGGCCTCTGTTGTAAATTCTGACATATTCTGTCTACTTCAACAAACACTTCACCGCCAAGTAAAAGATGGGGTGTTTTAATTTGTGATTCATTCTTGCTGGCCTATTTGAGCAAAATGGGCAATATATTTTATTATACTGATAAATTATGATACTGATATATAATTATTGTGCCTTCATATAAATATAATAGTATTTTAATTAATATGTATTATTGTATAAAAATTTAGTTGCATGGAAAATATATTTCATTTTTGACTGGGGGTAGTCTGGAGGCGTGTTGTTTCCCATGTTGGAGAGCCCGGGACCCCCAAATGGTCAGGGCCCCCTTGACAGTGTCAACTTTTTAATCCCCTGTTCGACGCCAGACACAGACTTAAGTACTGGGACATAAGTACTAGGACACTACAGGTGAATACAATTAGGTGTATCTCATTATGTAATGTCTAAAACCCATCATTGATACGTAAATTGTGACCGAATTATTTAAAATGCTTTAATTTTAATATATTTGCAATTGCCGATTGCAGATAATCAATCAAGGAAAACAAATCACCACAGAGCCTTCAGATATGAGGGAGAATATCTTCCCCTGACATGTTTAGATATGTAGAGGAGTTTTTTTTGTGAATTAAGGAGATGTCTATAGATACACAGACAAATGCCATCTAAATATGTACTGTTAGACATTACATAGGGTTTTATAGTAACTTATTGGCAACACCAACTTTTACAAATTTACTCACCGGTGGAGTGGCTGTGATCCACGGTGCATGGAGGCGACGCCACAGGGGGAAGTGAGCCGGAGTGCAGGTCAAGCTCCATAAAAGAGGATTACGAATGCCGCTCCCATCGATTCACCTCACGAATCTACGCTCTCTACCCAATAAAAGGGACGAGCCTCATCTTCTCACAAAGACCAGTAAAGACTTTGGACGCTCCGCAGCCCTGTGCTTCACGGAGACATGGCTGAGTGAATGCCTCCCCGATCGCGCCAAAATGCTTCCGGGCTTCCAACTACTCCGAGTGGACCACGTCACAGAGCTATCAGGGAAAACAACGAAAAATGGTGTACCGACGTCTCGGAGCTCAACACACACTGCAGCCCGGACTTGGAGTCGCTGTTTTTGAACTGTAACCCATTCTACTCGCCACGCGAGTTCGCTCTCGAATCCTCGCGGGTGTCGACATACCTCCCCAGGCTGACATGAATGCTGCACTGCAAGTAAACGAACTTGAAAAGAAGCACCCAGATTCACCCCTCATTATTCTTGGGGACTTCAACAGAGCTAAACTCAACCACGAACTCCCTAAACACAAGCAGCACATTGACTGTCCTACCAGGGAAAACAACATTCTAGACCACTGCTACACCATGCTAAATAACGGATACTGTGCTATCCCCCGTACAGCTCTGGGTTCGTCTGAACACTGCTTAATTCACTTAATACCAAAATATAGGCACAAACTTAACTGTTTGAAGCCTACGGTGAAATCAGTGAAGAAGTGGACCAATGAAGTGAAGCTACAACTTCAAGGGTTTTTAGACTGCACAGACTGGAGTGTCTTTGAAACTTCAACTGGCAGCCTGGATGAATATACAGACAGTGTCACATCCTATATCAGTTTCTGTAAAGATGTGACCTGCAAAAAAATTCAGACATTCAATAACAACAAGCCGTGGTTCACTCCCAAACTTTAGCAACTCCACCAGGCTAAAGAGGATGCCTATCGAAATGCGGACAGAGCCCTGTACCATCGCGCTAGAAATCAGCTGACAAAAGAAATTAACATCGCAAAGAGAAGTTATGCAGAAAAGCTGGAAAAACAACAACTCAAAGTCAGTCTGTCGACGATTAAAATCGCTGAGCAATTGCAAGCGACCATCCCCCCAAGCGAAGAGCAAAAGATGACTAGCTGATGACTTGAACACCTTCTACTGCAGATTTGAAAAGGACACTATCACATCCCACAACCACCCAGCCCATCCCACCAGCCACTATTGCATCTCTGACTTCTGTGTTGACCTTTCATGAACCTTTCAGGATGTGAGACACATCTTAAAACTAAAAAAGCTCAACAAAGCGGCGGGCCCAGACCTTGTGTCCCCATCCTGCCTCAAAGTCTGTGCAGACCAGCTCGCTCCAGTCTTCACACAGATCTTTAATAATAAATCAGAAATTGTGTGAAGTACCATTCGGTTTGAAACGCTCCACCATCATCCCAGTCCCAAAGAAACCTGCAATCCCGGGTCTGAATGACTACAGGCCAGTCGCCCTGACATCTGTGGTCATGAAATCCTTTGAACGCATTGTGCTGGACCACCTCAAGAGCGTCACAGGACCCCTGCTGTATCCCCTGCAGTTTGCCTACCGAGTAAACAGGTCTGTGGCTGACGCATTCAACATGGGACTGCACTTCATCCTAGAACACCTCGACGGTGCATGAACCTACGCGAGGATCCCGTTCGTGGACTTCAGCTCTGCGTTCAACACCTTCATTTCCGAACTCCTCTCCCCCAAGCTTCTCCAGCTCAGTGTCTCGCCTGCCATCTGCCAGTGGATTTAGAGCTTCCTGATGGGCAGAGCAGGTGAGGCAGGTGACACCACCTCATCTACATTCATAATCAGCACCTGAAGTGGGAGCCCAACATCAACTCCATCCTCAAAAAAGCCCAGTAGAGGATGCATTTTCTTCAGCTTCTGAGGAAGCACGGCCTGCCACAGGAGCAGTTGAGGCAGTTCTACACAACAGTCTTCGAATCAGTCCTGTGTTCATCCATCACTGTCTGGTTTGGTGCTGCCACAAAAAAGGACAAACTCCGACTGCAACGGACAATCAAAACTGCTGAAAAGATTGTCGGTATACCACTACCCACCGATGAGGACTTGCACGCTACCAGAACTAAGACGAGCGTGCAAAATCCTATTGGACCCTCCACATCCTGGTCACCACCTCTTCCAGCTCCTTCCCTCAGGTAGGCGCTACTGAACAATGCAAACTAAAACAAGCATAGATTCCAACTGCAACAGACAATCAGGACTGCTGGAAAAGTCGTCAGTACCCCCCTTCCCACCCTTGAGGACTTGCACGCTGCCAGAACTAAGACAAGAGCATGCAAAATCCTCTTGGACCCTCCACATCCTGTTTTGTTTTTATTTTATGTCATTTCAAAAACACCAATATTAAATAATTTATAGTCTTGTGCAAAAATAACCCCATTTTAATGTTACTGTATATTTGAAAATTCCTACTTCACTATGTAGTACCTCTCCCTGGTGCAGTCAGTTATTTTAAATATTCACTAGTGACTAGTAGCATACAAAACACATATTGTGTCACTGCTTTTATTCTTACTTTATCTTAACCCCGGTGAATACTATAGGGGGGGGGGGGGGGGGGAGTCTTTGTGTGGCCATATTATTTTGTAGAAATCTGCTGAGTATTCAACAATTATGTGAGCGTAAGGGTACTGAAACAAATGGGTAAGAGGTGTCCTCTTATTTATTCATGAATAAATTACATCATGTGCCCTTTTTCTATCTTGAGCCCCTGACCCCCAAAATGTTTGTGCACGACCCTGCACATGGTTGCAGCATACAACCGATGCTGTACTGCGACAAGTAAAGTAACACAAGTCTCATGATGTTGGTGCATGGTATGATTCGTTTGCGGCCATCTGTGCTTATTGGACAAAACATTTTGCGACAAATGGCCGTTCACTTCACACCGGTGCTCTCGTTCCCTGCCGCCAATCCAGTAGTCCTATGCTATGACTCTTTAAAGACTAGCGGCGATTGGACTTGCCGAAGTTAACAACCTGAGGCTAACCATTATGGTCATCGACAGTCAGCTTATTTTTCATACGCCACAGTCTCCACTTCGCTGCAGTGCTCCATTTTCTTGCAACTCACAGCGTCTTCTCAGATAAATTTGTTCTCCCGACCGTGGGCAAGAAGTGAATACAGAAGACACTGGTTGTCCTCCATTGTCGTTTCTTAGCATGTCATTTCAGATGTATTCAATGCACGGTGGCATCAATATCATTTAAATCCGATATTGCCTTTTCACGCGCGAATATACAGCAACTGATATGAACTGTCTTCCTCCAGTAAATGCCATTTGAGCCTTGGGGCAGCAATAAGCTCAATTCATCAGAACATGCACGTTCATCTATTTTCTTCATCTATTTTTCCTGAAATAGAACCGTAAAACTATTTCTTCCATACCACAGCAATCCAATGATAACAATAAAACTCCAGTCTCCAGGACAGAATAACTAATTTACAACAGGATATTTTATCACTTGAATGTACTGTACCTCAATTAGTTGAACAAGCCCTTTATCTGACGCAGGATCGTATTCAAGTGGACCTCATTATGAGGTCTAATATCTCACAGCCAATCAGCGAAGAAAAAAAGTGCCAATATTAACAGTTCTCAGTCGCTTTGGTACATTTCTCACATAAGAATTGAAATTCTTGGAACAACTTGTCCAATCTTCACATCAGTGTCACTTGTGCACATAAAAAAAGCAGTTTCTCATTTCTTTAAACAAGTTGCAAATGCTTTGGTACATCCATGCAAATGAAAGGATTACGTAAAATTATCTGCTGTTTCCAACATGATCAATTGCTTATGTAATGTTGACCACGTGTTGTTATGGTTCTCTGTTGAACAGTCTCACCTTAACATTTAGGCGTTTGTGCATCGCAAAACTCTTTACACATAAAACGGTTGAACAGGTTGTGATAATGTCAAGCATATTTCTATATATTTCCATCAGACTTTCCATTTTCACCAGGTGAATCTTGACTTTCTCTAACAAAGGGAAATGTGTGAAGCATTAGCTCAACCAATGATCAACTAGTGTTCTGAAACAGCTCATCACGAGAGGATATTCGTTGTGATGTGGATGAGAATTTGTGGCCCAACAGCCAGGAACCTGAGGTGGAGGAAGCCTGCGCTGTCTTTGCTCTACATGTACAGTTTTCCCAAACGAGACCAGTACTATGTTCACATTTCTACATTTTTTGTTTGTCTTTTTGTCTTTGTGCTATGCAGTTTTCTCTTTTCGTTTCTGCATTGCAGTGACATGGTCTCTCAACAAATTACATTACAAACAATGACTGCATAAATGTGACTTGTCCAGTCTCTTGCAATCGTCCACATACACTAAATTGTAACCTGCAATTTAGAATCATTGTCCTCAAAACTTCAGATGCAGTTTACATCAGAACATCCAGCCAGAGTATATTGACAACATGACGAAGCAATTTGACTGTTATCTGGCCACAGTGACATTCATTCTGATGGCATTGACATTTACTTATGAGAGATGAACTAAGATTATGAGCAAGAGACTGAATAGGTTTTGTAGGTAATCCATGGTGTTTTGCTATTTGTACAAATTATTTTGAGAAAATGCACTTCATGTTTTGCAAATGTCAAGGATGATTCAAGAAATGTATGAGAAGCGACTGAGAAAAACTGTAATACTGAAAATATTCTGTATGTATATACTGTGTGGAAGGCCTGGTACACACAAAAACAATCGGCCTGTTTTGTCTCGATTTAGCCCCTTCCCCGACCAAGGACAACAAACATCAGACTAGCTTACTATCTTGGTCGGATGTGTGTTAAGAGTGGATTTGTCCTTATTACAGGGTCCAAACCAGGTCGGAGCCGACAATCTTAAATATTTAACGTGTTCAATATTTACGACCAAAATCTTTGTGTGGGGAAAGCCGAGTCATGACACCGTAAATTGTGACATGGAACAGAATGTAGTCAATCAAGAAGCACTCTGACTCAGGAACAACAACATCCATCCATCCATTGTCTGTACCGCTTTATCCTCACAAGGGTCGCAGAGGAACACTATAAATGACCGTAAATTAAAAAAATGATAATATAATAATATAATATTTTGGATAAAAGTGAGTTACCCAGATGGCAAGAAGTATTTTCCAAAGTAAGTCTTTCTGAGACATTATTGCCATTTAATAACGGTCCTGCTTCCGGCCACCCTTGGAAACACTGGGGTAACTTCGGCGCATACCTGGAAGTGTTTCTTCTTTTTCGGTTTTGTTTGATAAGTGTGATCACATGTAACTAATGCCTCGGAGGACTTGTTTGCTGATCGATGTTGGAACAGAATCTTTCTGTGTGTGTTGAGATTATCGGCGCCCACCACACACAGTATGACCAAAACTGTTAAATGCCAGATTCTTTTTTTAGCGCCATTTGTGGGCCCTCTCACGGATAAAAAATATTTAAAAATTTGAAAAATCCTTGTGTGTGTACCAGGGATACAGCACATTGTTGGTGTTGGATTCACAAATAACCCATATATAATTCCAACAATACAGTACATGGGTTGGTTATGTAGGAGACAGATCAGAAAAGAGACAGATCAGAAAAGACAGACAGAAAGATAGATTCTGTAGCTAGTGAGCCGAGTGCACATATCAATGGGCGGCAGTATCTATATTGTATGATTCCTCTTCTCTTACAAGTTGTGCAGTCAGAAGGCCGGGTGGACTTCTCCACATCACGTACGTTCATTCTCAAGCACTCTCTAAATTATTCATCTGTCTGCCTTTGCCGGTCTCTTCCCGCCCTTACTTTGAAATGTCTCCTTATCAGCATTAGTGTACTTGTTGGCACTATCATGGGATTTGTTGACGGGTGAATGTTGCGTCTTCATGGAAAGTTTTAATGCTAAGTCAGTCGCAGTATTTCTCAGTGGCTTCATCAACGATTTTTCAGTCCAAACACAACAAAACATTTTGAATTTTTCTTCATTCTCATTAAAGCAATGTTGTCATGCCTACTTTCTATTGGTTATTACATGGCGTGAAAAAAAATTTCTAACTTGATACAGACTGCTGAAGTTTGAAAGCTAAATACTGTAAAGTACTTTATTTCCTTAAATAGTGCCCTCTGCTGTAATTAACGCTGGGGCTCAAATAATTGGTAGACGTGTTTTTCCCGTTTGAACAAAAACATTTCTCACCTAAAATTTTCACCATCAGGAACCCTATACTGCTATAATTACTAACAAAAAATCATAATGCATTAATGTGTTCATACCTGTAATAGTTAGAATATAATTTATACTAATATAATATACAATGGGGCAAAAAAGTATTTAGTCAGCCACCTATTGTGCAAGTTCTCCCACTTAAAAAGATGAGAGAGGCCTGTAATTTTCATCATAGGTATACCTCACATAGGAGAGACAAAATGAGAAAAAAAAATACCAATAAATTTATTAGCAAATTTTGGTGGAAAATAAGTATTTGGTCACCTACAATCAAGCAAGATTTCTGGCCCTCACAGACCTGTAACTTCTTCTTTAAGAGGCTCCTCTGTCCTCCACTCGTTACTTGTATTCATGGAACCTGTTTGAACTCGTTATCAGAATAAAAGACACCTGTCCGCAACCGCAAACAATCACACTCCAAACTCCACTATGGCCAAGACCAAAGAGCTGTCAAAGGACACCAGAAACAAAATTGTGGACCTGCACCAGGCTGGAAAGACTGAATCTGCAGTAAGTAAGCAGCTTGGTGTGAAGAAATCAACTGTGGGAGCAATTATTAGAAAATGGAAGACATACAAGACCACTGATAATCTCCCTCGATCTGGGGTTCCACTGAATACCCCCATGGGGTGAAAATGATCACAGGAACGGTGAGTAAAAAGCCCAGAACCACACGGGCGGACGTAGTGAATGACCTGCAGAGAGCTGGGACCAAAGTAACAAAGGCTACCATCAGTAACACAGTACGCCGCCAGGGACTCAAATCCTGCAGTGCCAGTCGTGTCCCCCTGCTTAAGCCAGTACATGTCCAGGCCCGTCTGAAGTTTGCACACGAGCATTTGGATGATCCAAATGAGGATTTGGAGAATGTCACATGTTGAGATGAAACCAAAATAGAACTTTTTGTAAAAACCCAACTTGTCGTGTTTGGAGGAGAAAGAATGCTGAGTTGCATCCAAAGAACACCATACCTACTATGAAGCATGGGGGTGGAAACGTCATGCTTTAGGGCTGTTTTTCTGCAAAGTGAGCAGGACGACTAATCCGTGTAAAGGAAAAAATGAATGGGGCTGTCATATACTGCCTGCAGTTCCATTATTGTAGCCGGGAGGGCGCTTTGCGTTCTCTCTCTCTCTCTCTCCTCCCTTCTCTGTTTTTAGCACCTGTCTCCAATCAGCCTTATCACCACTGGTATATAAACCTGCCTGTTCCAGGAAATCCTCGCCGAAGTATTGCAGTTACTTATTACTTACGTAATTCCAGCCGCCTGTCCTCACCACTGCCTGCCACGTGTCCACACCGCCGCCTGCCAACCAATCAATAAGTCATCAATAAACTATTCATCCTTTCACATCTGCCTCTGACTGCTCTTGGATCCAGCCACTCTCTATTCGTGTCAGAGGCCATGTATCGTGAGATTTTGAGTGAAAACATCCTTCCATCAGCAAGGGCATTGAAGATGAAACGTGGCTGGGTCTTTCAGCATGATTCAACAATAATCCCAAACACTCCGCCCGGGCAACGAAGGAGTGTCTTCCTAAGAAGCATTTCAAGGTCCTGGAGTGGCCTAGCTAGTCTCCAGATCTCAACCCCTTAGAAAATCTCTGGAGGGAGTTGAAAGTCTGTGTTGCCCAGCAACAGCCCCAAAACATCACTCCTCGAGAGGAGATCTGCATGGAGGAATGGGCCAAAATACCAGCAACACTGTGAAAACCTTGTGAAGACTTACAGAAAACGTTTGACCTCTGTCATTGCCAACAAAGGGTATATAACAAAGTATTGAGATGAACTTTTTTTTAAATACTTGTTTGGTCATACTGTGGATGATATCCCGATGACAATAATAATGAATTCTTTAAAAATCAGTCATTTTCAGTTTTTTTTTCTCCTTTTGTCTCTAATAGGTGAACTATACCTATGATGAAAATTACAGGCTCTCTATCATCTTTTTAAGACCTGAAATGTCTAACATCCACTAATTTTGCTGATACTTCACCTATTCCTTTAATAAAGATACTTCTTCAAAATGTAACAATTTCCTCAAATTCTCAAATACTGGCCTCTGCTATAATTGATAATTGTAATTGTAATCAACTCATCGCTGGTTGCATCCACCAACATCTCACCTGTAGAATTCATGCCACCTTTTCCCCTCATTATGAACAACATAGAATAGTATATTATCACAGATATAGTAGTATTATTAGAATACATAAATACAATGTGAAAATATATTTGATTATTGGTAAGATTTACTATAAGCCTTTTTAAATTATCATCCATCCATCCATCCATTTTCTACCGCTTATCCAAGGTCGGGTCGTGGGGGCAGTAGCTTTAGCAGAGAAACCCAGACTTCCCTCTCCCCAGCCACTTCCTCTAGCTCTTCCGGGGGGATCCCGAGGAGTTCCCAGGCCAGCCGAAGGACGTAGTCTCTCCAGCGTGTGCTGGGTCCTCCCCGGGGTCTCCTCCCTGTGGGACGTGCCCGGAACACCTCACCAGGGAGGCGTTTGGGAGGCATCCGAAACAGATGCCCCAGCCACCTCATCTGGCTCCTCTCGATGTGGAGGAGCAGCAGCTCTACTCTGAGATCCTTCCAGATGACCGAGCTTCTCACCCTATCTCTAAGGTAAAGTCCGGACACCCTGCGGAGAAAACTAATTTCGGCCGCTTGTATCCGGGATCTCGTTCTTTCGGTCACGACCCACAGCTCGTGACCATAGGTGAGGGTAGGAACATAGATCGACCAGTAAATCGAGAGCTTCTCCTTTCGGCTTAGCTCCTTCTTTACCACAACGCATCGGTACAAAATCCGCATCACTGCAGACGCTGCACCGATCCGCCTGTCGATCTCCCGTTCCATTCTTCCCTCACTCATGAACAAGACCCCAAGATACTTGAACCCCACTTGGGCAGGATCTCATTCCCGACCCGGAGAGGGCACGCCACCCTTTTCTGACTGAGGACCATGGTCTCAGATTTGGAGGTGCTGATTCTCATCCCAGCCGCTTCACACTCAGCTGCAAACTGCTCCGGTGAGAGTTGGAGCCAACAGAACCACATCATCTGCAAAAAGCAGAGATGCAATACTGAGGCCACCCAACCTGACCCCCTGTACGCCTCGGCTCCACCTTGAAATTCTGTCCATAAAGGTTATGAACAGAATCAGTGACGAAGGGCAACCTTGGCGGTAGCCAACCCTCACCGGAAACGAGTCTGACTTACTGCCGGATATGCAGACCAAACTCTGACTCCGGTCGTAAAGGGGGTGCTTCGGGAGTATGGGGTACCGAACCCCCTGATACGGGGGTTCGGTACCCCATACTCCCGAAGCACCCCCCACAGGACTCCCCGAGGGGCACGGTCGAACGCCTTCTCCAAGTCCTCAAAACGTATGTAGACTGGTTCGGCGAACTGCCCTGCACCCTCAAAGAACCTGCCGAGGGTGTAGAGCTGGTCCACTGTTCCACGGCCAGGACGAAAACCACATTGCTCCTCCTGAATTTGAGATTCGACTTCCCGTCGGGCCCGCCTCTCTAGCACTCCTGAATAGACCTTACCAGGGAGGCTGAGGAATGTGAGCCCCCTGTAGTTGGAACGCGCCCTCTGTTCCCCCTTCTTAAAAAGGGGGTCCACCACCCCAGTCTGCCAATCCAGAGGCACTGTCCCCGATGTCCATGCGATGTTGCAGAGGCAACAGGACAGCCCCACAACATCCAGAGCCTTTAGGAACTCAGGGCGCCACCAAGGAGCTTTTTAACCACCTCGGTGACATCAACACCAGAGATAGGAGAGCCCACCTCAGAAACCCCAGATTCTGCTTCCTCTTGGGAGGTGGAATTGAGGAGGTCTTCGAAGTATTCTCTCCACCGGCTCACAACGTCCCGAGTCGAGGTCAGCAGCGCCCCATCCCCACTATACACAGTGTTGATGGTGCATTGCTTCCCCCTCATGAGACGCCGGATGGTGGAACACAATTTCCTTGAAGCCGTCCGGAAGTCTTTCTCCATGGCCTCACTGAACTGCCCGAGTTTTTGCTTCAGTGACCACCAAAGCTGCATTCCGCTTTGCCAGCTGGTACCAATCAGCTACATCAGGAGTCCCACAGGCCCAAAAGGCCCGATAGGACTCCTTCTTCAGCTTGACGGCATCCCTCACCAATGACACGACCACAAAGTCGATCATCAAACTGCGACCAAGGGTGTCCTGGTGCCAAGTGCATGTGCGGACACCCTTATGCTTGAACATGGTGTTCGTTATGGAAAACCGTGATGAGCACAGAAGTCCAATAACAGAACACCGCTTGGGGCCGTTCCTCCCAATCACGCCCTTCCAGGTCTCACTGTCATTGCTCACGTGAGCATTGAAGTCCCCAAGCAGAACGATGGAGTCCCCAGCGGGGGCGCTCTCCAGCACCCCCTCCAAGGATTCCAAAAAGGGTGGGTACTCTGAACTGCTGTTTGGTGCATAGGCACAAACAACTGTCAGGACCCGTCCCCCCACCCGAAGGCAGAGTGATGCTACCCTCTCGTCCAACCGGGGGGCAATAAGTATACCCACACCTGCTCGGCGCCTCTCTCCGTGGGCAACTCCAGAGTGGAAGAGAGTCCAACCCCTCTCGAGAGGACTGGGCAAGGGAAACCATTTCATGTATTCTTCATAGGGGTCTTGGGAGCCGTGCTTTGTCTGGTCCCTCACCTCGGACCTGTTTGCGATGGGTGACCCTACCAGGGGCGTGAAGCCCCAGACAACTTAGCTCCTAGGATCATTGGACACACAAACCCCTCCACCACGATAAGGCGACAGCTTCCAGGAGGGGTTAAATGATCATGATTTGTTTAAAAATTCAAATACGCTGCCGCTCAAATGATGTGAAGAAAAAATGGGATGCCACACTCATCAATGCAATTTCAGGTGAAAGCACCTAGACACACAAAACACCAAATGAAAACACTCGCAAGGAACATGGCACAGACGCACTGATATTCCATCACATCGTTATTTTGCACAGCTTCTTTGGCATAAAATATTTGACAATTTAAGATTCGGGTCTGTATCCCATTCCTCCCTACTCTTTACTATTAGGTTGGCTGCATGAGTTGGCCAAGCGTTTGGGGACACCTTACTTCTTGTCGCCTCTGGCCGCGCTCTTCCCCACATCGCCTGGCATCCTCCCGGCCAACAGCAGCCAGTGGAACGTATCGGGCTCAGAGCTGGCGGGTCAAGGCCGCTGGAACTCCAGCCAGAACGGAGGGAACACGTCAGCTGGCGAGGGCGCATCTGCGGGAGGTTTGGGAGTTCTGGGCGGGGGCCCGTCCATGCGTAGCAGCTACGTGACATCGCTCTACTTCGCCCTGAGCAGCCTGACCAGCGTGGGCTTCGGGAACGTGTCGGCCAACACGGACTCAGAGAAGATCTTCTCTATCTGCACCATGCTAATTGGCGGTGAGTGGATGCTTGCTTTTCCCACTCCTGTTTCCTGCAAAAGCAACCTGGAATATACCAATGCAAAATTTTGAAAATTCGGCCCCCCCAAGCCACTTTCAAAGAGACAAATTGTGCAGGTGTTATACAAATTCCCAGGTGTCTCAATAACATCATGTTTTCCTCAAATTACCCCAAGGGTTAAGAATTATAGAGCTTTTCACCATGGCATCACACATACTGATAGGTGGCAAAAGACGACTGAGCTTTCGCTGATGGCAACACGAGTAAAAAAATAAAAAAATAAAAAACTTCCACGTTATTTGACCAAGGCAGTGCAATTGAAAACAGGTTACAAAACAGGGCTTGAGGTGATGTTTTTAACCTTCTATACCGTTTCAGTTTGAATGTGTGATGTTTGTTTGTCAAAAAGAAACTGCTTTGAAGCGAATTAAAAAGTAATTTACATTTCAACAGGTAAACTGATTCAAAAATAGACGCAGTGGAAATTCTGACATTTACTGTAAGATGTTACACAGTGATCATTGAGGGACGGGTGAATGAATTGACTTTTTTGTTGCCTGGCTTAATGGCGCAGATGTGCTCTTTTGACGCTGAAATGGAAGACACTGCAGTCTACTAGCAGGCAAGCCATAATTTTTTGCGAAATTGGTCAAAAGACAAACAAATATTTTCAATACAAACCTGATGGTAGAGGTTTAGTTCCCACTCAGTCCCTTTAAAAGTGTCTACAAAGCCTAAAGCAGTCTTGCAATCTTCTATGTACAACAATTTATCCCATCTATTCAAACAGGTTATGCTGGATTATTATTATTATTTATTTTAAGGAAGTCAACCAATCCAAACACAACAGGATTTTGCCGTAGTTTTCAGTCACGGGCAGCGGTACTCACTCGCATTCAGCCACCCAGAACTGCCCAAGGCCTATTGCTTACAAACATCATGAAAAGTCTATAGCACACTCAATTCTTTGAAAATTAGCCTGTTTTGAGGGAACCAACGTGTCTCATGCAAATAAAACAGTGCCTCACTTTGCCCCATATACTGCTGGGCCAATGGCAATTACAGGTTTGGGGAGGGGGGTGCATGTTGGAGAAACTTGATGTGGTGGCGGTTATGGTAACTGAGTTTTCGTACAACGGCAAATTTTGTTGACCCATACACCAAGGGCGTTCTTATACTGTAAGTCAGTTGAAATCAGCAACATGAAATTTAGTTGGCAAGTCAATCGAGAGTAGACAGACAAATAATGGCGTGCAGCTAGTGGGGGCGAGTCGAGGATCGCTTTCTTTAGCCGCGAGGTTAGCGTGCCACCTTTTCTCACCTTCGTTACGACTGGATGCCATAGAGAAGGGCTTGACAAAAAATAACTGTATACGGTACCAAAACCATGTTCGAGAGACGTGTACACGACGAGCGCCCAAGTAAACAACAGTGGATACATTCGGAAATGCTCTCTGAGCGTGCTCTGCTACACTCCAGACCGTTCGTAAACTCAGAGCATTGTTGGAATGTGCGCACTCTGTACTCTGCACTATGTACAGTATCTACTGTATCTTGACCAGAGGTGAAGGGATTACAATTGGTTCTAACTAACAGCTGTAGGCTATGTTACATTAGCTAACAATGTTTACTTTACTGTAGTCCGTAGACTTGCAGTTGTGTAACTTAAGCCAGTTTGGACATTCTCATAATAACTGCCAAATACCGCGATATAGGGAATAAACCGCAATATTAGTATGATCAAAAAAATCTGCGATGCAGTGAAGCCACAAAAAGTGGACCCCAATATAGCTAGGGATGCATATCTCATGCATCTCTAGCTCTTGGACTTCTGTTTCCATCATTTGTTTCCTGTAAAAATCTTCATATCTTTCAATTAGTTCAAGCGCCAAAAAGGCTTCTGTTGGTTTTTAACAAGCTCACTCCTGCAGAGTGGTGAGAATTGGAACGTGAAGAGAGAGTAAAGGAAGCCGGGGGAGGTGACCTCTTAATTAATCCTCGTGAATGTTATGCTCACAGTGAGCTCCATGTGGTCGCTCTGCATTCCATTCAAAACAATGTTCACACATTCCTACTTAACTCATCCTTTAAATAATAAAAAAAAAAAGTATTTCGATGTGTCCAGACTCATTATACTGTAGGGTAATAAAAATACAATTGTCTTTATGCCCTGAATGTCTGATAGCAATAATAGCACTGGGATGGCATATTTTGCCACAACTATGAACATTCCTGCTGTGCATATATATAATCTTTTTCTTATTTTTTGTCCAACAAGATTTCAGTCTCTATGTGCTGATTTTCTTTTTCAATTTAATCTGCCTGGGGTCTTTAGAATCAATAGTGCTGTAACTTGTAACTTGTGCTTGTAACTTTTAAAGCAAGATGACCCTTTTTCCGTTCTCTGGTTTGTCAGAGCAAATTTTCTTACAGCCAAGTTCAACTCGCCAAACACTTCAATAACGATTCGCACACAATAATGAATTTGATGATTAGCATCCCTGGTAAGTATGATGCACTGTATTGCATTTAAACATTATGTATTTTTGTCATTTCCTCAATAGTATTAGATAAATATTGATTCTGAGGTGCTCCATATGATTTAGTGACATGCATTCTCTTCTATTTATTCTATTTTTGGATAATATTGCTGGTTTCTATAATCTCCAGTTGCTAGTGATGCTATTAAGAGGTGGTTTAAGTAAGATAAGTCCCGACTGAAGGTCCAGGTACCAAATACACAACCCGCCATTGACTCTGCACATGGGAAATTGCCACCAAGCGGTCCAGAAGGTGTCATGGCACGGTTTGGAACGCTGATGTGGCTTTTGTATCAAGGCAGGATCTCGTGCTATTACTTTCAAAAGTGTCCGGGTAAATATGGAAGTCAGGTCATACTTTATATAGTCTGAGCATTTGTGGGTTAACTACTGAGCTGTTATTTGTTTTTTTAGAATTGTATGGCAGACTGGATTATAAATGCTATCGTGATGTTTATTTCGATAGTATTACTTAACTGCTCTTTTCTCAGCGCTGATGCATGCCGTGGTGTTTGGCAATGTGACCGCCATCATCCAGAGGATGTACTCGCGCCGCTCGCTCTACCACACGCGCACCAAGGACCTGAAGGACTTCATCAGGGTGCATCGTTTGCCCAAAGCCTTAGAGCAACGCATGCTTGAGTGTTTCCAGACAACCTGGTCGGTCAACAACGGCATCGACGTCAGTGAGGTGAGTTGATTCAGTTTTTTACTTGTTGTCAGAGTGATGTTAGGGTACTGGTCTTACAGTCTGTATTCTTCTTTTCATCCGATGAGGGTATTTTGCTCTTTCAGCATCTTCTTTATTTAGCAATGTGAAAAGTGCCTGCCATCTTTTCTAAAAAGCATGGAATAAGCACTTCAAGATTGTCTAAAATCCTCCATAAAAATAAATTCACCCCCAAAAAATTGATAATTAATTAATTAATTGCTAAAGTACATGACCAATTTTCCTGTCCACACTGCTCTTCTCATTAATAATATTCCATTTGCGCTATTTACGTTGAGTTTTGTGATGCCGTTTGAAACGTCACGGTCATTTTGACGAGTCGAATTGGAGAACCCCTTGGAATTTCGGCCTGTACTGTCCATGTGGGTGGATATTTTTAACTGAAACTCCCCAGACAGTCGATAAAGTGGTTCCCCCGAGTAGCAGACTAAACCATGATGACTTGGGACAGTGCTTGCGGTGGATGCAATTTGAGGCTCGAATCTGAAGAAGTACACATGAGCCCCTACAAATACCTCATGAATTATCGTTTCCCTCGTGGGGGCAGCACCAAGCCGCCGAATTACACCTGTATATTACTATGAGAACCAACAAACACAAAGAAGAAGAAGAAGAGAAGAATCACCTTTTTATTGTCATGAACATGCATTGCATGCACATGAAATTTGTTATCTGCATTTAACCCATCACAGTGAACACATACACATGTTAGTGGAACACACAAGAGCAGGGGGCAGCTGAAGCGCCTGGGTGTCTTGCTCAAGGACACCACAGCCGTGAGTCCGGGGGATGTTGGCGGATGGTCCAGTCGGGTCTTGAACCAAAGTACCCCACGGTGGCAGGCGATGATGTTAACCATTGGGCCACGGCTGCCCCAAATATGCCCCCACCTCCTTTGAGCTGCTAATCAGAAGTGAAAACTGTGAAAACAATACTAATTTGTGCATCCAACAAAATGCATTGCAGCTCTGCTTACCTTTTGGCTTTGGTGTAGTGTTTCACCTCCTCTGCATCCAGATTGCAAATGAATGGACTACATGAGACAACTTCTGCGTCTCTTTTCAGCTCCTGAAGGACTTCCCTGATGAGCTACGGGCTGACATTGCCATGCACCTGAACAAGGAGCTGCTCCAGCTCCCGCTCTTCGAGTCGGCCAGCAGGGGGTGCCTGCGCTCGCTCTCGCTCATCATCAAGACATCATTCTGCGCCCCCGGCGAGTTCCTCATCCGGCAAGGTGACGCCCTGCAGGCCATCTACTTTGTGTGTTCGGGTTCCATGGAGGTCCTGAAAGACAACACCGTGCTCGCCATACTGGGTGAGTGCGCTTGGTCCGACTTCAGCGATGTCAATACATGCATTAGCATTGAGTATCATCGGCATTGACGCTGATCAAGTAGCGGGTTCATTATGAATCTTACCATGCGCTAATTTGTCAGCTAATATGCTAATGTGATAATATATGAACAAGTGAGCCTACTTTGTAGCGGACACGCCATTAAAGATGACACGCAGCACCCCTAGTCTCGTACTGTGCTGCATACCTGCCTCGGCTGCAACGTGGAGTCAGTCTGTATACACAAAAAACATCTAAAAAAAGTCTGGCCTAAACATCAAAGCGGAGACACAGACATGTGGTTTCGCACCAGAATGCTAAATTAATTAACTTCCACCACCAGCCAGCCTGGAGAGCCTCAACAACAAAAACTTCTCCTTCCTGCTGTGTTCCGTACAATGGACGGGATACGAGCGACACCCAAAGGTGGCGAACCCGGAATAACTAATCACAATCTTCACTGGACTTGAATGTGATCTAATATTTTAAGATGAAATGTTTCACCCCACACAACACGAATGCCACATTGCAAATATTACAGTATTCCCAACAATCACATACACTTGAAACATTCATTACAGGGATTAAAGAGGATGGGCGCATGACAGTGCCAAGTTGGAAAATTGTCTCGTTATCATAAATCCAATAATTAATTTTATTCCACTGGTTTTAAGACAAAAATTATCCTAAAATAAAATGCGATTCTCGAGGCATGGTCTGCCTTCCATTTGGTCAAAAGGGTCCGGCCTCTTTCTCTGAAGCGGATAAAAAGGCCAAAGCTCCTTTGTCTCGCTTTCTCTTGCTCGCTCTCTCACTCTCGTTGTTCCACCTACTGAAGGTCTGGCCCAGCCCAGGAGCCCCCCACCTCTCCCAACAAGGTGGCGGAGGCTGGGAGATACAGAAATACCCTGCCGCGCTGCCAAGCGTGGACCGCAGGAAGCACCTGCCAACTCCCCGAAGCTACCCTTTTGGGTGTGGGGCAGTTTACGGACGAGGCTCCGTTGGGAAGTAATTGCGGTGCGAGTTTTTCCCCTGACCGGGTGGCAAGCATTGCCACTTCCAGCGCGCTGGCCGTCCTGCACTTGAAGTGCGTCTTTTTATCTTCCCTGTAGATTCCCCATGTTAGATCTCATTAAAGTTTCCATAAAATTCACTACCTGTATTGTTGTTTGGGTTTGAGGAAAAAAAAAAAACTAGTCTAGTCTAGAACTCTTACCTAATTCATGAAGCACCCTTCAAATTACGAGACTGAGGATGAAAGGTTTGTCGTCACTTTGTCTTGAAGTTTTATACATCTAAAAAGTGACGTGGTTCCCCTTTACTAGATAAAATAGCTTGATTTAGAGCGACATCAATGTGAAAAGGATATCACCACATGGGCTCAGGAACACTTCAGAAAACCAATGTCAGTAAATACAGTTCGGCGCTACATTCGTAAGTGCAACTTGAAACTCTACTATGCAAAGCAAAAGCCATTTATCAACAACACCCAGACACGCCGCCGGCTTCTTGGGCCTGAGCTCATCTAAGATGGACTGATGCAAAGTGGAAAAGTGTTCTGTGGTCCGACGAGGAAAAGAACCATCCGGACTGTAATGGATGCAAAATTCAAAAGCCAGCTCTATTATACATACAGGGTAATTTCTTTCGTTTGTCCATTCAAATTTGGCAGGCTTTTTAAAAACACTCTTTCTTTGTGGTGTGTCAAATTTACAAGACATTTTTTGGCCAATGTGTGGGTCTTTAACTTCTCCATTCAAAGTTTTTTTTTTTTTTTTTTTTTTTTTATGTAATCAATGTCTGGGAGTGCTAATCTGCTAATTAATTTCCTCAGGGTGTTTCACAGCATGTGTAGCACTGATCCAGCAAACCACATTTGTGTTTATGTGGAAAGTGAAACCCCATCTGCCTTCTTTTCATGTGTGTGTGTGTGTGTGTGTGTGTGTGTGTGTGTGTGTGTGTGTGCATGCTCATATGTGTAAGGTGAAGTGGATTTATATCCAAATGCCAAAGGGCCAGTAATTTGACTTGATACACAAGCACACATCAATCGATGCAGCATTGCGCTGATATTAAAAAGGAATAGACTATTACATTATTAATATACCTGGATTATTAATGCTGGAAAGTGTGCACACAAATCTGCTTGGACCCATCACACCTGCTCCTTACAAAAATAAACTGCAGTGTTTGTTTGTGATGATCATTTTAAGCCATTTACCATAAATACTGATCAGTTTACTTGACACATCCAATTTATCAATAATTTGGTGTAAGTCGCAACAAGAAAGCTACATGATTTACCTCCAACCATTCCATTATTCTCTCCCATAAGGAAACCTGCTTCCACTCCACTGGCAGAGTGCTCATGGTTCAGAGCCTACATTATTAACAGACAGGAATTTGTTTACATCGACAACTGCATCTCCTCCACGATCCTCTTTCCAAAGGTGTTACCCAGGGTTCAATGCTTGGTCCTCTATAAATCACACTCTAAATCCTCCCATTTGGTAACATTATCAGCCAACATGGTCTAAATTTCCTCTGTTACACTGTCGACATCCTGATTTATGTTGCAAACAAATCTGTCACCATAGCAACCTCCTCCACACTGGAAAAACTGCCTCATTAAAATAAAAACATAGAACAATACAAAGAAACTTCATACAAGATACAAAGATACAAATAAACTTCATACAAATGCTACTACAGAGTCATAATTGTCATAGGACCAGATTCACTCCCTACAACCACATAAAACTTCAACATCTGTCTTAAACTTTACACTTTCTCCATCCCCACAGCTTTGTAGCCTTATTTTGTAAAATGTATTATTATTATTAAAGGTAATATTTTTGTAACATTTCAAGATGATTACAAATTAATAAGTTCATTATAATAAAGCTAGCTAATTGATATATAGGCTCCAGCACATAGTGAGGATAAGCGGTACAGAAAATGGAAGGATGGATGGATAAGTGATATAGATGATAGTATAGTAGAGTAATAAATTATTTCCTAATGCAGTATAGTTGTGTGCATATGAAGGTGTACAATGTGGTTTTTGTATGAATTAGGATTAAGATGAATTTGAGCTGCTGAGTGTGATTGTAGGTATTGTATGTGCTCATCCCACTCGCAAAATGCTCCCTAGTAAATAGGACATCTTTTTTTCTGTTTTTTCCCTCTCAAATCTTGATCTTTCCAGTAACTTAATTGACACACACGCACAGTGAATGCACAAGCCTTAATAGGAGAACTGATGATCGATCATGTAACCTTTACAGCCGTCGACAGTGACTAGCAGCATGCAAGTAAATTAGTGCACTGCATTGACAATAACAAATAGACAGTGACGTAAATGCCTTTATCTAATGGTTTTAACACAAAAATCTCATGCCCTCCAAGCCATATTTGTTTGCATGCTAAAAGTTGTAAAATAGATTTAACGGACTAATAGGGGAGAGGGGTCGTCCATTCAAGTCAATTGTCTGTTAAATTGAAGCACTTTTTTTCCAGAGCCTAAAAGCACCCAGTACAGTGCAAAATTGCTTTTCTGTACTTTTTGTGGCCTAAAAACACCAGTACAGTACACAATTATTGTAAATATATATATTTTTTAAATCTTGAAAATGTTTGAAAAGTTTTAAAGTTTATCCAAACTCACCTCACTGGTGCTTGGGGGGATGTGATAGGCGTGCTGATAGAAAGTTATTGTGGTGACAAATCGAGGCTCGCTTTCATTGAGGAACGAGGCTACTCCTTTTTTCACCTCATAGATGCCATAGAGGTCTTGAGAAAAAAAAGTACCGTACCAAAATTAGTGCATGTTTGAAAGACGTGTACACAACGAGCATCTCAAGTAAACAACAGCATCTAATCCCGGAAATCCCGGTACCAGTCCCTGTCTATTGATTGCACCACAGGACCAGTAAACAACAGTGGCCAATTCACTTTCTCAACTGCTGTACTGTACAAACCATTTTTGAGTTCCAACTGAAGACTGGTTTCTGTCCATTAAATCCAAAGTCTGTTAAATCGGGGTTCCACTGCATGTTTGAAATGTTAGCGTTTGACTGTACATTTCAGGTCATAAAGCACTTTTTCAAAAATGACTTTGTGGATGGGTCTGGCTCCCCTGCGAGAAAAGGGATTCACTGTACATACTTTTAATTCATGTCCATTTTCATTCTTGCTCATTCAAGCAAAAACTGTAATGAGGCGTAACTGCCAAATCTTGAAGATGAAAGCAGACTACCAAGATTGAGCAATTACCCAGAGTTTTATTAAACAAAGCAAGCAACATGAACGTGAACATGGTAGTGTAAACCAAGTAGTCATGGAAAAACAACGGCGCCAAAACAGTGGATGCGAAAAAACTACCTATAGGGCATGGGTAGAGTCACAGTGGAAGAAAGATGCCACAAAGTGACCGGAGCTTAACTACACAAGTTAAGTAAAATGTGACCCTCCAGCACGAAACCAATCGGAAGTCGCACGGCTGTATTTTGAGCTAGAGCTCATAAAACATTGACCACGTGAAAAAGATCGATTTTCAGATGTGATTCAAACACCAGAAAAATAAGTAAAGATTTTTGGGTTGTTTATTTCGAACATGTATTAAATAAAAGAACAGTTATAAGTAGACAAACAACAAAAACCAAGTAAAAAAAACAAAAACAAAACAAAACTGGCATCCGTATTTAATCCAATTACTGGTGATGATTAACTGATGATTAAATGATTAATTAGATTTCTCATATATGTTCGAAACAGAGTAGGAAGAAGTATAACTTCTCTGTTCCTACCCCTTTAGTCTATATACCAATTTCAATATTGCAACACTTTCATTATTTTCATATACTACTGCCATAACATTATAATATTATATACAACATACTACATGCAATCGACTTTCTTATTTGCTGACCACGTTTATACATATGTATTTATACGTAGTATAGTATTAGACTGCATGGTATGCAAGCAGTTATTCCAATAACCTATATATACTTATACCAATAATTAAAAATATAATGTCAGTATGACTACAATACGACGACAGCCCTTCCTTGTACATCTCCCAATTTTTTTTATTTACTGTGTAGTTATTTTTTAACTGGTGTATGTTTGAATATTGTTGTCGGTCCATATTAAGTAAAAATTTGTACCCCCCAATACAGATATACAAAAGCTTTCCATTTTTGTCCCTGTGTACTGGTCTTAAAATAAAAATTTCTCCTTACATTGTAGCCCCCCTTCTCTCTCAGAAAACGTGTTTTGAAAATTACTCGGCAGCAGATTATTTCTGGCTTAGTTGTCCAGTTTTAAATTCCACAAAGTCCAAAAATTCCACACTTTTAGAGTGTAAAAACAAGTCATTTGTGTGCTGAAGATATCAGCACATATGGACTTTTTTCATGGTTCTTTTTTGTAGTATAAACAGAGACTGTAGTAGTGAGTTCCCCAAAAGTCTGAGCAATAATTTAAAGATGGTAATACTAGAGAGCAGTACAGATTGTGCAATGAGTTCTGGTTGATTAAAGATCATTTCCCAGTTGGAATTGATGTGATTTTCTTACCTTAATGCCTTCTAAAAAAATACTTTTATTGAGAGGATATCGCGAAATCTCCATGTGAAAAGTCAGACAACAACAAATCAACGACACTAACAAGGAAAACCCACATCATGTCTGGTATCAACAGAAAGCTTGGGGTTCTCTGCAGCTGAGGATTTAATTCAAATGTACGTCATTACACGTAAGAACCAACAAGAGGCCGAAATACAGTTCCTCGTGATGAGAAAAATGAGAAGAATAACTTGTATCGAAAAAAGTGACTAAGCACACAAGCAATTGGCGATTAAAAGCTGGAACGAGCAAATGTTGGCTTGAGAACTTAGCTGTTCGTCATTTTAATCAGGTGTGTGCAGGAGGCTCCGCCCATTCACATTCACCCAGGCGACTGTGAAGAAAAAACACAACTCAGCCTCACAGATAAAAGAATCATGACAAAAATAACAATTGTTTGACCACTACACAAGGCAATTTCAGTTGAAAAGCAATTCAGTAGATGAAGATGTTGCAAAATCACTGACACTGACAAGAAAAAAATGCAGTATATTATGCACTACACGCGCGCGCACACACACACTGCGAAGTGTCACTCGGGGATCTCCGTCTGCGGCTCACTTGAACGTTTTGCAGCAATTATTAACGGCAGATTTCCCCAAAGCTGCTGGCGGTCGCTGTCAACTGAGCCGCCGCTCATCATCTGTGTGACACAGAGCGTAAGAGGGGGGAAAGGGGGAGGCAGAAACACAGATGGAAGGAAGAGCATCTAAGATATTTGACCAATGGTTTGATTCCTTCTCTTCTTCTCACCTCCCCCTTCCTCACTTCCTCGCTAATCTTCCATCATGTCTGTCACCACCTTCACCTCCACTTCCTCTTCAACACCTCACCTCCTTTCCCCCTCTCCTCTGTCACTTTCTCCTCATCCACACCATCACCCTGCTCCCATCCTCTCTTCTGCAGTACCAATTATAATTGTATGCTCACATAGAGCGATATACATTATTGAATGATGGCTATTAGTGTTATGCTCTTACCTTTATCGCTCATGCCTGCAATAATGTTACTTTCCATACATCCAATCCACATCTATTCTTCCACCAGCCACATACTTTCTTTCCATCCAACATCCACCCATCTATAAATACATGTATCCACCATCCTTTTGCCGAGCTCTCCGCCCATACAGCGGCTGAAAAAGATATTTACCATTTGTCTCATTAACTCTATTTCCAAAGGTGGTATTGACCTGAAAATTTCACCAGATGTTGGGAACAACCCAAGTAATCCATACATGCAAATAAAGTAGAACAAATTAGCTCAGAATTGAAGTTGTGTGGAATAATGTGAAATGACACTGGGAAAAAGTATTGAACACGCCAACTGGTATTTATTTAATACTTTGTACAAAAGCCTTTGTTTGCAATGACAGCTTCAAGACGCCTCCTGTATGGAGACACTAGTTGCATGCTCAGGTTTGGCCCATTCCTCCACACAAGCAGTCTTCAAATCTTGAAGGTTCCGTGGGATTCTTTTATGGACCTTGAGTTTCAGTTCTTTCCATAGATTTTAGAATGGATTCTAGTCAGGTGATTGGCTGGGCCATTCTAGCAGCTTCATTTTCTTTCTTTGAAACCAATTGAGAGTTTCCTTGGCAGTATGTTTTGAATCATTATCCTGCTGAAATGTCCACCCTCGTTTTATTTTTACATCCTCGTAGATGGCAGCAGATTTTTGTCAAGAATATCTCGGTACATCCTTCCTTTAATCATGTGAAGTGTGTTTTTCTCCGGGTACTCTGGTGTTTGTTTGTGTGTTCCCTGCGATTGGCCGGCGACCAGTTCAGGGTGTACCCCGCCTCTCGCACAGAGTCAGCTGGGATAGGCGCCAGCACGTCCGCAACTATAGTGAGGATAAGCGGTATGGAAAATGATTGAAGGAATATTCTAATCACGAAAAGTGGGTGTGTCCATGCAGGTAAAGGAGATCTGATCGGCTCCGACTCGCTGACAAAGGAGCAAGTGATCAAGACCAACGCCAACGTCAAGGCACTGACCTACTGCGACCTGCAGTACATCAGCCTGAAAGGCCTCCGAGAGGTGTTGCGACTGTACCCGGAGTACGCTCAGAAGTTCATCAGCGAGATCCAACATGACCTCACCTACAACCTGCGTGAGGGCCATGGCTCAGATGTGAGTTGTGATCTTTTAATGCTATCCATCAATCCATCCACATAAGTCTTATAGTCATGTATATAGTAAATGTGTCATAAAGAACACAACAGACGTGTATTACATTTATGAACTGATATAAATAACACCGTTTGTTCTGATGGGGAAAAAGGAGGCGTCAATTTTAGGGAGAAATTTGTTTGAGGGATGGGCACCATTTGAGGAAACATGCTAATACATCCCCAATTCCAATGAAGTTGGGACGTTGTGTTAAACATAAATAAAAACAGAATACAATGATTTACAAATAAGGTTCAACCTATATTTAATTGAATACACTACAAAGACGATATTTGGGAACTGTTGAAGCTTTGTAGGTGGAATTCTTTCCCATTCTTGCTTGATGTACAGCTTCAGCTGTTCAACAGTCCGGGGTCTCCGTTGTCGTATTTTACGCTTCATAATGCGCCACACATTTTCAATGGGAGACAGGTCTGGACTGCAGGCAAGCCAGTCTAGTACCCGTACTCTTTTACTACGAAGCCACGCTGTTGTAACGTGCAGAATGTGGTGTGGCATTGTCTTGCTGAAATAAGCTTGGGCGTCCATGAAAAAGACGTTGCTTGGATGGCAGCATAGGTTTCTCAAAAACCCGTATGTACCTTTCAGCATTAATGGTGCCTTCACAGATGTGTAAGTTACCCATGCCACTGGCACTAACACAGCCCCATACCATCACAGATGCTGGCTTTTGAACTTTGCGTCCATAACAGTCCGGATGGTTCTTTTCCTCTTTGGCCCGGAGGACACGACGTCCATGATTTCCAAAAACAATTTGAAATGTGGACTCGTCGGACCACAGAACATTTTTTCACTTTGCATCAGTCCATTTTCACAGTAGTGTGTTGTGTGTGTGTGTGTTTGTGTGTGTGCGTGTACATGCGTGTGTCTCCACGCACACTTCACACACCTTTCATGTGGAGCCGCCGACATGCAAAATAAAAGCGTCAGGGGACGCTCACCTTAAGAGCAGCTCTCACGCATGAAGGCAATGCATGACCTGGCTAATGTGAATTTAGTACACATGCACTGGGATGTTTACACCACAGTGTGCAGTCTCACACACACAAACAGTGCGGCGGCCGGTAGTGCAGCAGCAGCAGTGGGAGCCCAGAATAGCTCAGTGCTGCTGTTTGAAGCCATCCTGCTGCTAAAAATAGAGCGGAGAGATGAAGGGGGGAAGCACGGGCTCTCCCTGGCTGGCTGTGTCCCCTGCAGCTACTGCTAAGATTGGATCACGCCGGATAAAAATAGCCCAGCCTGTCGAGGAGGAGGAGGATGACTATGGCTGGCTTCTCCTCTTCCTCTCCCACTGCAGTGTTTTTTTTTTTTGCTGCAGAGAACAAGTGTGCTGACATGAGAGTAGTTTTGTGCATGAGGAGGACAGCTGAGGAGCGTGTGTTTGGCTAGCAGGCATCCATGTTGCTTGTTTATGCTGGTAGAGCAAATCTGACTATTATTAAAATAACAGCACGAAATATGAAAGCAAGCATACACTACCAGCCATAATATTCGGAACACCTTCTGATGGAGAGATGAGTGCGGGTGTGTCGGTTGATGGGCAAATGGATGGATGGATGTATGGATGATGGGTGGATGTTTCGCTTAATGATGAATGGGCTGATGGGTAAATGAATGCATGGGCTCATATTGAGGGAGGGATGGATTGTCTGATTGATGTGTGAATGTATGGGCTCATGGATGGATGAATGGACGGGGCGACCGACCCACCAACAGACGGATGGATAGGCTAATGGTGGATGAATGGATGAGTTAATGGACTGATAGACAGACAGATGCTAGATCTGTTTTATATTGTACAGGTGTACCTAATACTGTGGCCACTGAGTGTAGTTATGAATCAGGCTGAAAACTGACTTCAGGCAAGAACATGTCATGCATACAGTACGTGCAACATGACTTATTAACACTGACCTCACGTCACGTGGCTTACATCTGCCGTGTAACGCCTCGCTCTCACCCAGGAAGTCAAGGACGAGCACTCGTATTGATCAGTGCCGTATATGAAGAGGCACGTGCACTTTCATTTAGGAACACAAGTTCCTGCTACAATCGCACACGCAGACACGAGTGGCACGGCAAACCTGGGCACGAACACACTTGATGATCACGCCCCCACATTGCACATGCCGGGTCTTTGGATGCCTCTGGAGCCCAAAGCTAAGAATAGAACATGAGGAGCTAAAAATAAATCCCACTGCCACAGGAGGACGAGAAAGAGGAGGGAGGACATGATGAACAAGACGATGCTGAGCAGCCAAAGATGAGGGATGAGGAGTGAGAAAGATGCAAATGAAAAATCTGTCTGCATGATGAGATATGAAATGCAATCATTATTAGTCATTGCTTCGGTTTTTATACCATAAGAGATCCCATTGTTCGAAACACTATCATTGTGAATGGATAACTGATGTAATGCTGTATTAACACTTCAAACATACAGTAGTTGGGTTTTTTTCAGCAATACAAGAGATTATAAATATATTTGTCACTTTTATTTTTCATGTTTATTTTATGTCTTTATTTGTGTTACTGCTTATGTTTTTTTGTGTATGTGTATTTTGTCAATTTCATTTTTTCGGTATCTTAAGTACTTTTCAATTTGTGTTCATTTCAATTTAGTTTGCCGATGCATCGAGCAGGCTCTCAGTACAATGTATAAGAAAATGAAAATGAAAGAACATTTGAAATCCGAAGAAAGGACCAATACCGACCCCTAAACTCAAGCAGCAGTAGTGAGTCAGTGATGTGCTTGCGGGGCTGGTTAAGTAGACATTCACTCCTCTCGTTTTCCTCAATGATCTTATTCTTTCAGTCACTATTTCAAAGCTGCTGGATGTCGGAGTGAACGCCAACTGGGAAATGAAGAATTTCACCTTGAGGCTCCTGCTAGGTTAATTAGCGTGACTTAATTGACTTCCTCCTTTGTCTTTTTTTTTTTTTTTTTTTTTTTTTTTTTTTTGGGGGTTTTGTTAGATGCCTCATTTAACATCACAGATGTGGCCTGGGAATGAGTGTGAGTGTGTTGAGGGTCCTTTCAGGTTAATAGCTGCGGCACTTTTATGTGATTTCCAGCACAATGCCATTTGCAGCCTTCCCTCACTATACATATGACAATTGAGTGTGCACAGTTAATGAGAAAAATCTAAATGAATACAGTAAATAGCTGTATATACAACATATGTATTTCTAGGCAGATTAAAACCTTGCAAAAAAAGTTTATTTACATTTTTTTGTGACTTTAGTATTTTGAATCAGTGTAATAATATAAAGGAAAACAAGAAAAATTACATAACAATCGCTTTTGCCATGAAAATTTTATGAATAATAGTGTATTTTATACATGTATTAAATTAATAAAATTTAATTAATAAGTTCGCAATACATTCAACACGCAATATGATGCAGGGCAGTTCTACACCAGAATATATGAATTAATTAGAAGCTGAGCATTTTTATCTTTGTAAAGGCAGAATTGGACATGTAGTACAGTACAGGTGTACCTAATATTGTGGCTGGCGAGGCAAAACAGTTCTTGTGTTCCACCTACTGGAGAAAGAATGTATTTACATGCATATTTGTATGAATAACACTACTCGGCCATAAATATAAAACAATGAAACAAATGAAAAACTGTAAGTACAACGGAAAATGAGCATGGCTTCTTCTGCCACGTAAGGAAACTGCAGCGGTTGCTCGTGTATTCGGTACCTGGGCCGTCAAGTATTCTAAACCTGAGACGTGTTTAACCTCGCCAATGTCTGCCATTGAATACTTGTTTTATAACGCTTCATGTTGAATGTGTGTGTGCACATTGGCCAGACTCTACTGATGTTGAAGGCCCTGGGCTGCTAGCGCAATGGCAACATGCAGAGGCTGAAATCTGATTGGACAAAAAAAAAAAAAAAACTAACATTTATATACACTATAGTGTAAGCAGCATAGCTAAGAAAAATGCTGTGAATTTTTTTTTAGAACAAACCGAGGATCCCTTCCAATTTGGTACCAAAGTCTTGTCCCGGTGCTTTTCAATCAAACTAACCTCCAAGCGTGTGTGTGTGTGTGTGTGTGTGTGTGTGTGTGTGTGTGTGTGTGTGTGTGTGTGTGTGGCGTGCGTGCGTGCGTGCGTGTCAGGCCGACTGGGAGAGTAACGGCGGCCTGGTGAAGAAACTGCCCTCTATCCGGGAGGACGAGGAAGGGAGTGACGAGGAGCAGAACTTGGTATCCCGCGCACCCCGCTCGCCTCTGCGCCTCAGCCGGGGGCTCAACTCGCCACTGCGCTCCCCTCTGCTGCCCCCCAGGCCCTTCCGCGCCCCCGCCGAGCAGTCCCGCCCCGTCACCTTACAGATACCCGTGGTCAGCTTTGCAAGCGCGCCCGCCGAGCTCAGCCCCAGGTAAACACGAGTACACGGAAAGCTGTTTGAGGACTGAATAAAATTCAATAACCTTGCTATCCAGCTTCAGGTCCATGTACTAATACGATCTTTTTCCACAGTAGTAGGACAACTACCTGCTACTTGTGCTGTTGTTGACATCTGCTAGTGAAACACTAGATCAGTGGTGTCCAAACTACGGCCTGGGAGACATTTGCATCCTGACGCGCATTCTTCCAGGACTGCGGCATAAACTAAAAATGACATTTGACACAGCGCGCAAATGCTGATTGGGGGGCCAGCATGAAAAGTGCCGGTGTCGGAAAAGTTGGAGGGTTGCGGCACCGTCATCCCCCATGGGTGTGACACCCCTGACAACTACTATGACTACTTCTAATAATAAGTTGGCTTTATGTACCACTTTTCATGATATGCAAAGACGCAAATCCAAAACTATTTGCTCTCTTGTCTTTAAAAGAACGCTGTGACGTATCAGTTTTTCAAAATAACTATAATATATAATTGCTTGCCGGATTAGTTTTAGCGTGTTTAACAAATTAAAGTAAAAAAAAATGTCAAAGTGGCCCTTGCATCCTTCAATTTCTTTGTATAAGGCCTACAAAGAAAAATACTTACAGGACACTCCTGTGCTACATGTTAACCGGTAGAATTTTATAAGGTTACTTGTAGTACTAGTAGCACGCATTTGTCAACTAGTGCACAGTTTTGGCTCTCTAGTAAAATGTAATTGTTTAACTAGTATGCCAAAGTTGTCCTGCTTGTGAGGACAAAGCGTTTTCTAGGTCATGGACATTATACTTGATATCAAAGATACTGAAGAAAACAAGAAGAAAAAAAAAAACGTTACTAGTAAAACAGTCATTCTACTAGTGCACCCTAGTTCTTCTACTAGTGCAGTGAATTGTCTTATCACTCAATCAATCAAATTTTATTTGGATAGCACTTTTCATACATACAATGCCACTCAAAGTGCTTTAAATGAATTAAAACTTGTCCGCAAGGACACACACACATATAGATAAAAAAGACTCTTAATGATGCTCGCACACATCCTTGTTAAAAACACGATACTGAAATGACCTAAGAAACCTGAGCTTGGCCACAGAGCATCCAGGTGAGGAAACCCCATCATAAGGAGCCCTCTGCAGCAGGGCCCTAGCATAGGCTGCAGACACGGGGGGGCCCCCAGGACGGCGCCCCCCAGTGCAGCGGCGCATCAAGTACCTGCACACACATCGACCGGGGACCCCACGAGGGAGAACCTGGCCACGGCCCACCCCAGTGCCCATTGCAGATGGCTCCTTCTGAGGAGGACACTGAAAGTAGTAAAATATTACGAAACGATATTAATCAATAAAAGCAATGCGAAAGAATGATACCAAAAACTAAAAACAGTTAAGCTACAATGATCAAAACATAAATAACAAGTTTAAAAATACGAAATCTGTAATCAACAAAACATAAATAACCGATCTAAGAATATAAAAGCAGGAAGTCAAAATATAAGCTAAGATGAATAAAAGTAAATAAAGTACTTACTATTATACTATTGTTATTAGTAGTGAGGACAAAGTTGGTTGTAGTACATGGACCTGAAGCTGGATATAAAGGATATCGAATACATGCTAAAAACAGCTTTCCATGCGACCATGCATACACATTTCGCAGAGTGACTGCTCACACTGCAATGAAGGAGGCAGGTTGGTTGCTATAGCAACTCGTACTGTAAACCTGCATTAGGGCAGTGCGTTCTGTACACTGTCAACCAATTTAATTTTGATCACAAGATGAAAATACAACACAAAAATAAACATTTAACATTCACCCAGTGCATTGAGACACAACACCATCATGTTACAAACGTGTTTGGTCCTCTTTGACTGCATTTTTCACTACGACTATTATTTTGTATTTATTTATTTGTTCTTATTGTTATTATTAAAGTGCAACAAAGCAGACCAAAAAAATGGCAACTGTGAGGCTCACGGCCCTAACGCTGTTGTGCACATTACACAAACACATTACATTTCAGGAAAGATGTATTTTATTTTTTTTTAGTTTAGGCTCATTTTTAGCCCCGCCCCAAAAATCGGGCCAAAGCAGAAGAAAGTCAAGCTATATCTCAACAATTCAAAACTATATTGTTCTCACTCTTTGCACGTTTTCAGCACTTATCGGTAAATATATTTAATGTATCTAGAAAAAAAAAAAATAAGGATATGAGTTTGGTTGCACTTTAATAGTGACAATGGATAACTGCAGCAAAACAATCAGAATGAGCAAATAATATGTACAATGACACATAAAATGCAGCGGGATAACTTTTGTTGTGAATTAATGCCGTATGAAAAAAAAAAAAAAAAGAATCAGCCGCTAGATTAGCACTGTATGTTTTGGATACAATGTGATGTCCTCAATTTGTCTGGCAGCCAGCTCCATGGACACTAAATTCTGAAAGAAAGACAACAATCTGAATCAGAATCCTCTTTATTTGCCAAGTCCAAAGTCCAAAAAACACACAAGGAATTTGTCTCCAGTAGTTGGAGCCGCTCTAGTACGACAACAGACAGTCAATTGACAGAGAACACTTTTGAGACATAAAGACCTTGACAAAAAGAAAAAAACAGTCACTGAGCAATAAATGGTTGCTACTTATCTGGTAATGCCGGTACTCTTTTTTTGTTTTTTTGTTTTTTTTGACAATTGTGCAAAAAGATAGAGTCCTCTAGCACTTAGAGCATCTTGAATGACTAATCTCGCAATAGTCCGGTGCAATGACCATTGTGCAAAGGGCGCCGAGACTTCAAGGAGTGTATGCAGTTTAAAGTCAATAGTAGTGCGATAATCTGGGACAATGTTGATTGTGCAAATGTTGCAGATACTCCTGAGTCAGTGTGCAAGTGGTGCAGATGCTACTCTGGCATGAGTGGTCAGTATTGGTCAACAACAGATAAGCAAATAGTGTAGCGTGGCGAGGCTACGACAGTGAGTGCAAGAGTAATACATAATTGGACCGTCAGAAATGTGACAACAAACTCAAGACAAAAAATTGAAATTGGCAGCATGTTGCAATGGAATTGTAGGTTAGCTTTTTAAGAAGTTGATTGCAAGAGGGAAGAAGCTGTTGGAACGTCTGCTAGTTTTAGTTTGCATTGATCGGTAGCGCCTACCTGAGGGATGGAGCTGGAAGAGCCGGTGACCGGGATGTGGAGGGTCCGAGAGGATTTTGAACGCTTTCGTCTGAGTACTGGCAGCCTGCAAGTCCTCAAGGGTAGGTAGGGGTGTACTGACAATCCTTTCAGCAGTTTTGATTGTCCATTGCAGTCGGAGTTTGTCCTTTTTTGTGGCATCACCAAACCAGACTGTGATGGAAGAACACAGGACTGATTCGGTGACCGCTGTATATAACTGCCTCAGCAGCTCCCGTGGCAGGCCGTGCTTTCTCAGAAGCCGCAAGAAGTACATCCTCTGCTGGGCCTTTTTGAGGACGGAGTTGATGTTGGTCGCCGACTTCAGATCCTGAGAGACTGTAATTCCCAGGAACTTGAAGGTCGACACAAGGCAGCTGGACAACGTGAGGGGCAGCTGTGGCGAAGGATGCCTCCTGAAGTCCACGATCATCTCTACAGTCTTGAGCGTGTTCAGCTCCAGGTTGTGTCGGCCGCACCACAGCTCCAGCCGCTCCACTTCCTGTCGATATGCAGACTCATCACCGTCTTTGATGAGGCCGATGACAGTGGTGTCATCTGTAAACTTCAGGAGTTTGACAGCCGGGTGCGCTGAGGTGCAGTCATTCGTGTAGAGAGAGAAGAGCAGCGGAGAGAGGACACAACTTTGGGGCGCCCCAGTGCTGATGCTGCGTGTGGATGAGGTGGTCTCCCCCAGCCTCACCTGCTGTGTCCTGCCCATCAGGAAGCTGTAAATCCACTGGCAGATGGCAGGTGAGACGCTGAGCTGGAGAAACTTGGAGGAAAGGAGTTCAGGGATGATGATGTTGAGCACTGAGCTGAAGTCCACGAACAGGATCCTCGCGTAGGTCCCTGGACTGTCGAGGTGTTCTAGGATGAAGTGCAGTCCCATGTTGACTGCATCATCCGCAGACCTGTTCGCTCGGTAGGCAAACTGCAGGGGGTCCAGCAGGGGGCCTGTAGTCATTTAGATTTAGATTGTGGCTTTCTTGGGGACTGGAATGATGGTGGCGCGTTTGAAACAGGATGGTACTTCGCACAGTTCCAGACATCTGTTGAAGATCTGTGTGAAGACTGGAGCGAGCTGGTCCGCGCAGACTTTGAAGCAGGATGGGGACACATGGTCTGGGCCTGTCGCTTTGTTAGTCTTTTGTTGTTTGAAGATGCGTCTCACATCCTGTTTGTGGATGGTTAACGCAAAAGTCAGATGTCGGTGGTGCAGCCGGGTGGATGTGGGGTGTGAAAGTGTCCTTTTCAAATCTGCAAATGCCTCCCTTGTAGCCCAGTTGGAGGAGGCAGCAGTTAAACAGCCAGAGAGGGCCTGACTGACTGAGCAAGATTACAATTCTGGCCAGTAATCAGGAGCTCATTCACAGTGAGCTGAACCAGCAGAGATGTAATCAGGCCTTACAAAATCTACTTCTCAGACTTCAAATTGAGGTCACCCACATGCGCAGCGATGTCAATGTGTCCGTGCAGTATCATAAAACCCTATTGTGCACTTTTCTGCATAGGTTTGTGGACGGCATTGAAGCGGAGAACAATTCCATGTCATCCCAGAGGTTTGAGTTCAGTCCCAGCATGTCACCTGCAGCCCCGCCCTCCCCATATCCAGGTAACAATCCACCTAAACAACCACCCAAGTGAGGTCTTGTCTGAGTGACAAGGAATTGAGATTTCACATTCTTAACAGTATGTGTGCGTGTGTTTGTGCGCAGGCAGTCGGGAGTCTTCCGAGATCAAGCAGAGTGTGTACAAGTTGACAGAGGAGGTGAGCTGTTATTGCTTTGACCCATGTTGCTGTTGGTTTGTACATTACCAGACTCTTGTTTAGTCCAAAGCATACTAGAACATTTCAACAGTTCACCATTTAGCCCTGAGAGGGGTACAAGTAATTATATAAGGGCATATGCATCATTTGTAGTCATTCAAAACAACTTGTTAAGCTGCTTCAGTTTGTATTTCATCATCCAGCAACTCGGCAGAAACATTTCAGATTGCTGATGCAACTCTAAGATAGCTTATGATTTAATCATCAATGAGTATTTTTATGAACGTGTGCTCTCTATGCAGTGGAAAAGAAAAAATCATTCATAAAGTGGACCGGCTTTCCCATGGATACCATAGAAAAGAGGATGGTGGTTTTCCACTGAGAAAAAAAATGGAGAAAACTTACAAAAACTGCAATGCACCTGGGAAGTTGCCTTTACACTACAGTGTACAGTATGTTCAAAGTATGGGGACTCTTTTGGACAGTTTGGGTTAGTACGCTTTCCAAATCAAGGTCCATCAAGGCATGCTTAGATGTGGTTGGTGTGGAAGAATATCCATGATCAGTGACATCTGACCTCATGGATTTTCTCGGGGGTAAAACTCCCACAGACGCATTCAGTCGTTCAATCGATCCAATTGTATTTGTATTGCACTTTTCATACATAAAAAAAAAAAATGCAACCCAAAGTGCTTCACCGAGATGAAAACAGACTGAAAATTGCAGGAAATATACCCCTCCCATCTCCACATATAAATGCAAACTCAATGGAAATTTCCCCCTCCCCCTTGCCTTACTTTTACTTTTATACATTAAGTAGTTTTGAAATCATTACTTTTACACTTTTACTTGAGTAAAACGCTAGAGTGGACCTTCAACTTCTACAGAAGTCTTCTTAAACCCTAATATCTATACTTCTACTTGAGTAATGAACATAAATACTTTTGACACCTCTACCGACTGATTGATAGTTGTCCAACCTCACAAACTGTGCAAGAGTTCAACCGGGTTTTGCCGCGTCGCACGGTGTGTGGAAGGCTTCAAAGAAAGAGAATTATACATTGTGTATTTAAAACCACCTCATAACTTTGACTAAGTCCGTTAGCGTAATGCTAACACACCTTAGGAAACGCCATAGACAGTCTGATGAATAGCATCTACCGTATGTGGCGGTGTTATAAAGCTTTAAACAATATAATATATTTGAACACAAACGGTGCAGCAACATCTGTAGAAAGATAATAGCAACAATCCTCACAGGCATATAGCCTTTATCTTCTGTGAAAAAAAACACTAATATTACTGCAGCTTACTGAGTCACTTAGAGTAGTTGTGAAACGCTTGTTTGTTTGTCTGCATGACTGCATTATAGCGTCCCCAGTGGCCAAGTCGCGCATGATTCCCAAACTGTTTAATACGTTACATTCTATTCAATTGTTACTATTATATGTAAAAGTAAAATATTACAGAGCCATATTTTCTTATTCAAAAAGTCCCCAAAATGTTTTTGACGAACGCTAGAATGGATGGATGGCATTTCTATACATTTCAATGGGGAAAGTGTGTTCACGGAACAAATTCTTAAAGCACCACTGTATGTGTAAATTTAGTTACGATCTTGGTCACAAACTAAATGGAAGTCGTAAGTCACTGTACCACTGTATAATTTCTAACATGTGACTGTAGTAAATGATTAGCATACATTAGCATCATAAGCTGACAATGTATCTGCTCATTCACCACACAGATGAACAGCCTCTCCAGACAGGTGTCCAAGCTCAGCCAGGAGCTTCAGGAAATGACACACCTGCTCAAGCCCCTCCTCTATAGAGGGCCGCAGCCACAGCCACTCTTGGTGGCCGCCGTGCCAAATTTGACCCCGCCTCCCAGCAGCAGCGCCAGCCGGCTGTCGGCGAGCGCCGGCCCGACAGTGCCCGCTCCAGTCACGCCGTGCTCCCTCCTGAGACCGGACACTCATTCCCTGTTGGATGGCGGGGACGTAGAGGGTGTTGACCTGCCGCAATGCCTTCTCCCGACTTCTCATTCACCACAAAGGCCTAATCCCTCACTGACCCCATGCAACAATCTCCCCTTGCCAAAGGAAGGACTTTTTGAGGGGTCCCCGATCTTGGCCCCCTCTGGTATATTTATGTCCTCGCTGCAGGATCGTCCCCCGCTGGCGTCTGGCACTCCGTCACCGTCGCTCTCCTTCTCAATGTCCCTCTCCTCCTCTTCATCCCTCTCCTCCTGCCACCCATCCCGACAGGACAGTTGTGTCAGTCGAAGAAGCCTGCTCCCCCCGCCTCCCTCCCAGGACACACCTCCCCCGCCGTGGCCCCCACACTGCTCCGCGCCGGCGTCTCTTGCATCCTCCCCAGGGGACCACTGTTTGAGACCGTCCCCGTCCGTCCCGCTGGCGTCCCTCGTCGTTGACGCTGGGCCCTCCCTCTTCTCCCTGCCTTCATCTCTGGACTCACAGAGCAGAAAGCCCAGAGAACGCTACCTCGCTCGGGCTTCTAACTCGCACCTTTGCCGACAGACCGGGCCGGGCGACGGTGCCCTCCAGGAGATGGAGATGCAGGAACGGCAGGCCAAGGCTGGAGAGGGGAGGGCCTCCTCGGAGCACATCAGTTTCATCGATGACGATGAGCCGGCGGTATGAGGGGTAGCGGGACAGGAAAAAAAAATGGGACCAAAGGAGATAAGATCAGGGAAATCCGGTGTCAGGAGCACCGCTTGCCAGCGGTCAACTGATGGAGCTACAACAGCACACATTGTTTTATGGGGTGTCCAAACTACAGCCGCGGGGTCCCATACCCGCAGCATATAATGGGTAAAAGTAACAACTGACATGACCCATGTCATTTTCCTGCAGTGTACTTCTTACTTTCTACACTGGGTAGCAAGGAAGGAAAACGACAAGAGAAAAAGAATACATCTCACTTCCACATTTTTCACACAAATGGTGATTGTTTGCTACACTTTCTGATCAATGTCAAGGTCATTTTAGCTCAGCTTGCTCTTGTTTTGGTTCTGAATGGGGGAAATGGGATTCGACTGCTGCTCAGTGCTGTTCTTGTAGCATACAAAGCTGTCGGCCAGCCAAAAATCCAAAAGAATGCATGAATTTTTGCTTTATCGTCACTGCCAGGCTGTTTAAAAAAATTTGAATATATATAATACAGTATATACACAGTGCTGGGGAAAAGGATTTTCTCTCTTCGCAAACTTTTTGGGGGAATCATTTTCCCACTTTGTTTAGGCTCATCAAACAAACAAAACAAACAAAGACAACCCAAGTAAGCATAAAATGCTGTTTTTAAATCATGGGTTTATTATTAAAGTGAAGATGAGATGGCTTCCTAAAAAAAATAATTCACATGATATCAGACACTTGGCTATTCATTCGTCAAGTCTGATGATAATAGCGAAATGACCACGTGGCTACATGAAATGACTTACTCTTTGGTTTTAGGTGCTCGTGTACAAACTGTGAACCAATGTCACTTGTAGTCCAGTCTTTGTTTGCGATGAAAACACGCACAGACACACACACATACTCGTGTATAATATAAGCGACTTGCATGAGTACGCTATAAGAGTGTATCCTATCATATCAACATATAATTTCATCGATGTTCGAGGCAAATAGTTCAACGTGGGGCCCCGGTGTCAATTCAATTCTTCATATTCTTGTTATACGTTTGGCGAGATGACCAGGTTTCAAATGTGACTCATCCTCTGCCTTTCGAGTTTCGCCGAAGCCATTCTGGTACACTTTGAAGTTCCCGTATCGGTGCTCGTACTAGCATTACATTCCCGCTGTCGCTTGGTTATGGAGTGGCCTAGTCAAAGTCTGGACTTGAATTTGATTTGATCTGTGGAATGACCTTCAAAAGGTGGTTCATACTCGAAAACCCTCCAAGTGTTGGTGAATTCGAACAATTCTGCAAGGAAGAGTGGGCAAAAATATCTCCACAGAGATGTGAAAGACTCATTGCCAGTTATAGAAAATGCTTGATTTCAGTTGTTGCTGCTGAGGATGGCCCAAGCAGTTATTCGGTTTAGGGGGGGCATTATTTTTTCATACATGGCCAGGTAGCTTTGAAAAGTTGTTTTTTTTTCTTTAATAACTAAAATTGCCATTTGAAAACTGCATTTTTCTGTTGACTTGGGTTATCCTTGTCGGATACAGTATTTACTGTCCATTTGTTTAATGATATTAAAGTGGGGAAACTGTGCAAAAAAAACCAAAGAATTCGAGAAGGTGGCGGATACTTTTGCACAGCACTGTATATAACATATAAACACTTTGCATATCTTTACCTAAACTGATGGATTGGTTTTAGCGTGTTAAATAAATGAAGGGGGAGAATGTCAAAGTGACCCTTGCATCCTTCGATTTTTCTATATACGGCCCTTCACAGAAAAAGTTTGGACACCCCTGTCTTACAGTGGTCCATCTCTACGGCTTCTGTAGCAGAAACTCCGTGGTGAGTTTACCTGACTTCTAATTCTCATTTTGCTGAGTTCCAAATTTTAGACCCGGCGTGGATATTTTTTCAACTACGTTTGTACTACACTTGCTTTCATTGGGTCACCGTCATCAGTGGAATGGTTGTCGCTCTTTCCCCGCCGCTACACTTCAAAAGCAACAGGACCACATTGGTTATTGCCCCAGTTGCGCGCTCCACCACGTCAGTTTCTCAGTTAGTGCCCCACAAGTTGAAAGTATTTGTCAAATTCCAGGAGTTCTTGTTCAACACCGAACAAAAATATGAACGCAACACTTTTGTTCTTGCTCCCATTTTGCGTGAGCTGGACTCAAAGATTTAAAACTTTCAAAGGCCATTTCCCTCAAATATTGTCCACAAATCTGTGTTAGTGAGCATTTCTCATTTGTCGAGATAATCCATCCCACCTCACAGGTGTGGCATATCAAGATGTTGATTAGACAGCAAGACTATTGCACAGGTGTGCCTTAGGCTGGCCACAATAAAAGGCTACTCTGAAATGTGCAGTTTTGCTTTATTGTGGGGGTCTGGGTCAGAAAACCAGTCAGTATCTGGTGTGACCACCATTTGCCCCACGCAGTGCAACACATCTTCGGATAGAGCTGATCAGGTTGTTGATTGTGGCCTGTGGAATGTTGGTCCACTCCTCTTCAATGGCTGTGCGAAGTTGCCGGATATTGGCAGGAACTCAAGTCGGTTACGACGACGAACTGCAGTCAGGACGTGACCCAGATGAGGACGACGAGCATGCAGATGAGCTTCCCTGAGACGGTTTCTGACAGTTTGTGCAGAAATTGTTTGGTTATGCAAACCGGTTGTTGGTGCAGCTGTCCAGGTGGCTGGTCTCAGACGATCTTGGAGGTGAACATGCTGGATGTGGAGGTCCTGGGCTGGTGTGGTTACACGTGGTCTGCGGTTGTGAGGCCGGTAGGATGTAGTGCCAAATTGTCTGAAACGCCTTTGGAGACAGCTTATGGTAGCTAAATGAACATTTAATTCACGGGCAACAGCTCTGGTGGACAAAAGTGTTGCGTTTATATTTTTGTTCAGCATATGTCCAAGGAGGAACCATGTTGGTTTTGAACGTGAGCTGGCACGAAATGGCTCAATGCAATCCTACAAAAAAAGTCAAACTTTACACGAACTAATAACAGTCACATCTTTTTAAACTTAACCATAAGGAATTTGCATTCAAACAAGAGTCCTGTTTGTTTTACAAGTTTTAGGGATTATGATATGATACGACGATAAGATTCTTAGAACGTTGTTAGATTTGAATGGTATCTGATACCAAATGAGGTAGCTCAACTTTCATTACTCTCTCATGTTCTGACAATAACCCGATTGATTTTAATGAATATTTGACCCGGCATAACTCAGGCAGCTAATATCGAAGGTCAGGTTGCAATTGTTCGATTGCTCATCTCCAAACATTCAACTATGGGTCTGTATCTACAGTTAGGGAGAATCCTGTACCGTTTGAATTCACACAAGAAGTAGCTAACAACAACTACTTGAATGATTTTGAAGGATATTTCAACTACGATAGCCCACGTAGTTTATAATGTAGGTCAGGCTGCTTGATCTTCAAGCCTTCAGGGAAAATGGCTCGATATCGACGGAAGAACCCTGTTAATTTTTAATGGGGCCTGATACGAGGGGCAGTCAAAAAGTAATTTAACCTGCTAATAATAGATTTTTGTTTTTTTCAGAAATGTTCACGGTTTGTAGTTTAAATCCTTGTTTGAAGATTTATTTTCTGAAATGTTTTGTTGAAGTCTGTATCGTCTTCCTGTCAGCCATTGGGAAAATGACGTCATTGCTGCTTGCCCGTCAGAAGCAGAGAGCTTAGATTGAATTTCTTGGAGAGAAAGAATGAGAAAGAAGAGAGAGAGAGAGAAGCTGCAGTAGACTACAGCACAATCAAAAAGTGGGTGTCCATGATCAAAGATGAAGAACAAGAGCCGAGCACTATTCCCAGGATTAACCACCGAAGATGGTCTGCCGCTCCTTTTCTTGTCACAGTGGTCCCTCAAAGCAGGTTCTTCACCTTTGATCCTGGACACCCACTTTTTGACTGGGCTGTAGCCTGTAGCGTCTTCATACACATTTTGCAACTTTTTGAACATGGTTAGTGGTGGTTCCCCTGCCAAAGGAAGAAATTCAAACACACCTCTCTGCTTCTGAACGACATCCAAAAATAACTTTGTTTCCAAAATGGCTGACAGGAAAACGGCAGGCTTGAACAAAACATACATTGTCCCTTTCAGTGAGATACAAGGCAAATTTTCAACTGAACTTTTTGTGCCTCATCACGATAACCCTATCGATTTTAAAGGATATTTGACAGTAGATACAGTAGCTCAGAAAGCTAACGGAAGAACCCTGCTGATTTTAAATGCAAAGTTGAGGCAGCACAATGTTCAGGGATTATCATCTAACGTCCCTCCAATAAACCTATTTATTCTAAAGGATATTTGATTAATTTTTGACTGTCCATATTCAAACTTTCAGGGAATAGGGTTCTACTGTATGTCTAAGGAAGAACCCTAATGATTTTCGATGAGATCTTACACATGAAATTGTAAAAGTAGCCTATTGATTTTAAAGGATTTCTGACCCATGTGCCTAAATCTAATGTCACGAGTCAGGTTGCCCACCATCAAGAAACAAACAGGGTTTAAACAGATACAAATATTTGTCCCCCCTGTTTGGAGTTTTAAAAGGAGTTTCATTGTTTGTGCCAAAGACAAAATTGTCATTTATAGGAAATAGAAATTTGTCATGGTGGTGGGACTCTATCGTTTAGTATCGCCACAGTTGATCAGGACTGTTTACAACTTTCACATCACTCCAGAGCTTTAGCCATCCAACCATCGGTGCCTTCTCCTCCATGTCAGCACTCCTGACATCCCGAGCAGGCATTTGGAACAAACAAACAAAATAAAAGCCATCTGATTAAACGTTGCACCTTTATCCCAAAACATATTTTTGTCATGTGGAATTGTGGAGGGACTATTTTTGTTGATAATCTCTAATGTAGCACACACACGCACACGCACGCGCACACACAGTGTTCATCTTCAAACTCTGTTTGCCAAAGCTGGTGCAAGACACCAGCCTGGAAAACTACACTACACATGATGCATCCCTGAAAAGTGAGTGAAGGAAGGGGGCTGAGGTTTATTGTAAAAAGTTTGATTTGGTTACGTCGCACCATGTTACTTGTAAAATATCATTGTTTGTTTGTTTTTTTACACTCCGCAACAAGATGACAAGAAGGAACTCACTTTGGATTGGGACGAAATCGTTGGTATGTTTGTTTTTTAAAAAAAAGACTAACATTGTGAATCCAATGCATGTCACAGCTTTTGTTGCATGAGGAATGTGCCTGCTTTGGAGCTGCACAGGGGGGATGCGTGCAGACAATAAACCCTGTGGGAGGTATAACATGTATTTTATTATTCAAAAAAGAAAAAGAAAAGGGGAAAAGACCTCTGTTATAGGCAGCAGGGTTTACGACAATAAAGAAGCATCGTTTTGTAAGCATAATCGTGGACTCCTGTGATGTTTGTGGGAACCACTGCTACGCTCACTGGACACTTCATTATGTACACCTGCACTATCTAATGCGGTCCAATACAAAAGTTGCATGGAGAAAGGAAAAAAAGTCATCACAACATGGGGGTACCAGTGATGACAATGATAAAAAAAATGTGATGACAACTATAAACCAGAAATTTGAACTTTATCGATTTCAATAACAGCCTTTTTGAAGGTCTCACTGCCTTCACTTTCATCTTCAGTAAGTGAAAAGCATGCTTGGCTGGACCAGCAGGCCACCGACTCAGCCAGTGAGGAATATTCCATTTCTATGCCTTCAAATAGTCTTAACTTGCGTTCACAGGATATTTATGATCGTTTTCCCATCTATCCTATCAATTACATTTTATTTATATAGCGCCAAATCACAACACGAGTTGTCTCAGGGGTATTTACACACGGAGCAGGTCTAAAACCACACACCTCACTTATTGAAAATCCAACTGAACCCCACGAGCGAGCACGAGGTGACGGAGGCAAGGAAAAACTCCCTCTTGGGAGGAAACCTCAGCCAGACCAAAGACTCAGAGTGGGGCGGCCGTCTACCTAGACGAAGGAGAGCGACAGTAAGAGCGACAAAGAGAGAGGTGCAGTTTTTGGCTGCACCTCCAGAAGCACTGGCACCTTCCATTATTACTGGGAGGGGGAAGAGAGAGGTTAGTGTCATAGGGAGATTAGAACTGAGAGACGAGAACATGCAGTACGACAACTGTTTAGCAGGTCAACTAGGAACCACACTATGGTGGAGCATGATCAGCCAATCAAGGAAAGAAAATGCATAGCCATACAAAACAGACAGTGGGTGATGGTACATGAAACATGGAATAAGAGGTTGCAGACCTTTTTTTTTTTAAATGACTTAGCTGTCCCTCAGCATCCGACACTCAGATATGGTGCTCCATATTGTATGTGAGCTCCCGCATCAATTAACGCCTGAAACTCCAGTAAAGCACAGAAGAATGACAAAAATGAAATTAAATGTCATAATTGTCCATCAATGCCCGGCACTCAGTTTTGAATATTTAATTAAACGTGAGCAGAGAAGAAGCTGCTTGGCCAGGTCTTTACTTGCTGCTTGCTTGTGGGTCTTGATGCCTTCAATGTCTCCAGCAGGAGAAAAGCATGATCTTTTGGCTTGATATCAGACAGAAGAAGTCCATATTTGCCATCAAAATGTCACTTACAATCTGTTTAGTCTTTGTCCTTCTGTCCTATCAGGTTTGTAGCATTTGACTGAATGGGAACACGGAGTACAGGAGTCTTCATTTGCAGCTTATATGTGGGTGTATGAGCCTTCAGCAAGTGAAAAACAGCCTCATGCCACTTACTTGTCACCTGACCGATTCAAATCCTGGGGCTGACTGTCTGCTGTCGAAGTGTACTTGTGCAAGAAACTGAACCCTAAATTGCCTCCAAACAAGAGGCCTATGAAGACATGTATGCCAGGTTGGATACTAAAGAAGGAGAAACAGATCTATACATGTTGGCCAGACAGGAATAAAAGAGAGTGGTAGAATCTACTTTATGTGAAAATTTGACAGGTGATGATGTTTACGACCTTCGTCCGGAAGTGTTGACGTCGTCGGAAGTGACGTCTCCGGAAATGGGGCCGGAAATCCCCCCAACTGGAAGTCATACCGGAAACGGTATCAAACTGGAAATCCCCCAGCCAGAAGTCGAACCGGAAAGCCCAGGGAAATGATTTACGACCTTAGGGAATAGACAGGTTCCCAAGGCATCCCCTCAGTGGTCCCTCACATCCGGTCACCAGTCCAAACACATTGTGTCTGTAGAGCTGGAGAAAGCCTATGACAGAGTACCTAGAGAGAAACTGTACCAGAGGAGAGATAGTGAGTATATTGATAGAAGGATGATGTGGATGGAGCTGCCAGGCAAGAGAGCTCAAGGAAGACCAAAGAATCAGAATCAGAATCCTCTTTGTTTGCCAAGTATAGTATGTCAAAAACACACAAGGAATTTGTCTGCGCTAGTTGGAGCCCCTCTAGTACGACAATAGACAGCCATTTTGACAATAAATACTTTTGAGACATACAAACATAAAAACACACTACGACGAGTCATTTAGCCTCCAACAATTTAAAGGTAAGAGGGAAAAAGCTGTTGGGATGTCTACTAGTTTTACTTTGCATTGTTCGATAGCGCCTACCTGAGCGAAGGAGCTGGAAGAGGTGATGACCAGGATGTGGAGGGTCCAAGAGGATTTTGCATGCACTTGTCTCAGTTCTGGCAGCGTGCAAGTTCTCAAGGGTGGCTAGGGGGGGGTACCGCCGATTTTTCCGGCAGTCCAGATTGTCCGTTACAGTCGGAGTTTGTCCTTTTTTGTGGCAGCACCAAACCAGACTGTGATGGATGAACACAGGAGTGATTCAATGACTGCTGTGTAGAACTTCCTCAACAGCTCCTGTGGCAGGCCTTGCTTCTTCAGAAGCCGCAGGAAGTTGGCCTTTTTAAAGACGGAGTTGATGTTGGTCTCCCACTTCTGGTCCTGAGAGACTGTAATTCCCAGGAACTTGAAGGTCTCGACGGTTGACACAGGGCAGTTGGACAGCGTGAGGGGCAGCTGTGGCGAAGGATGCTTCCTGTCCACGATCATCTCTTCCATCTTGAGCACGTTCAGCTCCAGGTTGTCGGCCGCACCACAGCTCCAGCTGCTCCACTTCCTCCCCTCATGAGGGCAGTTGGTGTTAAGAGAGTTGGATGCAGGAGATAGGCTTACATGGAAAAGGATGACATGCTGTGGCAACCCCTAACGGGACAAGCCGAAAGGAAAAGCAGAAGATTGGATGTGATGTGAGCAGAGATGATTTTCCAGGCTTTTAGTTGATGATTGTATGTGGGTCTTGATGCCTTCAATAGTCTTCAGTAATAGAAAAACATGATCTACTCGCTTGAGATTGGACTGACTAGGGCATTGACAAAGGGTACATTTATTTGCTTTCAAAAAGTCTGAAAGACAGTTATGCTTAGAGTCAGTATTCTTCTATCCTATCAGGTGTGCGGCATTAAACTGAATTTGAACAGAGAAAAGAGATGCTTTGTCAGGCCTTCAGTTGTTGCTTGTTTGTGGGTCTTGGTGATTTCAGTAAGTGAAAAGCATTCTCTATTGGTTTGAGATCAGGCCACTGACCAGGCGAGAGAATATTGAATTTATTTACCTTCAAAAATTCCCGAGTTGCTTTACATTTAGGGTCTTCATCCATTTCTTTCCAGAAAATTGAGGTATTATACACAAAATGGTGGTCATTCAAAAATGTCCATCACTGATACTGTACAGGGTTTTTGGGAGTTGGAGCCTACTTTAGGTGAAAGGCAGACTATTCCTTGGACTTGCTGCTAGTCAATCCCAGGGTACACAAAGACAGACAACTAGTCATTACTCAGGTTTACTTCGTCACCGTGTACTGAACCCATGCTGCCTGCATGAAAGTCAGCCAAATGAACCACGACACCACAGATCAACCAACATGGAGCTCACTTGCAGAGATTTATAAAGTGTTGCATATCAATATTGTTTTCCTATCTTGTTCAATTGTTGATAATTATTGAGAAATCATTAGCATGATCAGTCTTCACATAGATAAATCAAATTATTACTAACATTTAGTTATAAATCTAATATGAGCAAAGGTTATTTCAGAAGTTTGTATTAAACTGGTTGCCCTCAGTTTCAAAAAGGTTGGTGACCCCTGTACTACCACATCAAGTAGGGTTGGGCATCGAGAATCAATTGGAACCGGGACTAACGTTCCATTTCTCCCGGTTCCCAGTTTCGATGCCGAGTCCTCCGGCCCCAAAGAAGAAGCGGCAAAAACCAACAAAGAACGCTCACAAAGACGCGCTTGTGCCTAACGGCGGCGAACAAAAATGTGTCTTAACTTTGTTAAAATTAATGACCAGTCGCTTCAGTGCATGAGATGGAATGAGATTATATTGTGCAAAAAAGCTTAACATTGAGCTAAACTTCACCGTAGCAACTTTACATCACAATGAATTGGGACAAAATTCACAAACGCCTCACAGTACCACAAACACTAACCTTGTGCCTCATTGGTGGGTAAGGAAATGAATCAACTATTTATAGCTTTTGGTTCCATGCATTAAAAAACAAAATGCTGAGTTCCGGTGCGTACCCTTCCAAATAAAAGGCTACGAGCTTAAAACAGGAAGTTAAAGTTAGAACTTGCACATATAAACCATTTGACGTGATAAAACAGTACAAAATAATTTTAACAATGCGTTATTTAACTTTTAGCTGAAAAATTAATTAATATTAAGTCAACTGTGTTAGTTGCACACACATTGCCTGAACCCCGAGTAAAATGTTCATTTTGGTCTATGCTGCGGCCTGCTAAGAAAATGGATGTTCATAATTTGGACACCGTTTATTTAAAGCACGCAAAAAATTTTTGACCCAGGCCCCGAAAAGAATCAGAATTGAGAATCGTTTGGAACCGGAATCGAAATAAGGAACAGGAAATGCTCAAATTCAAACGATGCCCAACCATACCATCAAGTCACTCATTGGTAATGATAAATTCTCAATATTGTTTTTTTTTTTATGAAACTTTTTAATTCCAATCTAAAAGTCTACACTTTAATCACATTTTGTTTTATTTCAGACTGACTTACCAGAAAAATAAAGAAGCAGCACACATTAGCTCCTTTGCAGGGACTGCATATATTTTTTGGGAGAACATTCATCCCATCAGAGCATTAGTGAGATGTCAGTGAACACTTCAGGGAAGGGGAAAAAAAAAAAAAAAAAAAGGAAAACTTAAAACATGATTGAGAATACATGACACATAATGCTCTTATCCTGTGATGCAATTTACTGTTTACAAAGGGGGGGGGGGGGATTCTCAATTAGTTCATTTTCTGGGAATACGTACAAAAGTACGTTTATTAAAAAGTTAAACACAAATAGAAAAGAGGAGTCAGGATGCCACAGGGCTGAGTGCGTGACGAAACATTTGCTTCAATAGGCAGACTGAAGACAAACAACTAATTTATTTCTAAACATGTCTTAAAACAACACGGGGTAAAACGGGGGAAAATAACATTCCAAAAATAGATATTTATATGTTCATATTTTATATATATATATATATATATATATATATATATATATATATATATTCACGAGGTATGTATACACAGGAATGAAAACATCCACATTTCAAAATAGTTGTCTGTTTCCTTTCCCTTTGTCTTTTGTCTTGGAGAAAAAGAAGGAAAGCACCCTCTTTAAAAAAAAAAAAAAAAAATCTTGTCATCCAGTTTCCTCAACAAGTCGAGTCCATGACAAACAGATGTCACACCAAAAGGCTCCACAAAAAATAATGATATCTCCAAGCCGTCAAGGGAAGCCGTGTCGTTACAAGAATGAAAGAAAGAATGGGGGGGGGGGGGGGGGGGGGGAAGAAAGGTGTCTTTGTGCAACTCAAAAAACTTCAGCTGTACACCAAACAAAAACAGCAGGTGTCTTCCCCGAGTGATGCTTGTGACACCCGCCTGTGGTCATGCCAGGTACTGCTGCATGGCCGTCTTGGCCCTGTAGGGACACCAGAGTGCATTTGTTGTTTTCTTTGTTTTATTGTGATGAAGAGGGTTGGGAGGCAGGCTGAGGTTCACCTGTCGCTGAGGTTGGCGTCGCAGGCCTGCGAGAGTTTGTGCAACATGTCCACGAAGCCCAACTCCCTCAGCTTGTCCTGGCGCTCCTGAGAACCTGACAACACACAGAGGAGGGGAAAACATTTCCATAGTGCTTGGGTCAAATATGACAGCAATAAAAATTCAAAAATAACCCAAAATGTCATTCTTTTCCTCTGAAGTTTGATGCCTTTCCTTAAAGAGACCCAAAATAGGCAAAAATGCAAATATTCACAATGCTATTCTTTTGTACAGGTGTGACAAATTTGTGTACACTGAAGCTGTTCCGTATGGACTGAAATATGTGCCAGCAGGAACTGAATTTTAATCATTTATATTTGAATTTCTACGTTTGAATAATTGCATTAAAATACTGCATGTGAAAAACATACTTGAATTGGTATTGTTTCATTTGGAACATTGCATTTAAAAACTGAATCTGAATAGTATATTTCAGATTGAATTTAGGTGTGTATGTGAGTGCGAATGGTTGGTTGTTTATATGTGCCCTGCGATTGGCTGGCGACCAGTTCAGTGTGTACCCCGCCTCTCGCCCGAAGATAGCTAGGATAGGCTCCAGCACGCCACGCCCGCCCGTGACCCTAGTGAGGATGAGGGGTACAGAAAATGGATGGATGGGTGGATATTTTCAAATGCAGTTTGATCATTTCAGATTCAGTTCAACAAATTCAATTTCGAATTAGCTGTGACAAAACATCCGCGGACTGTAGGAATAGCAATCGATCGGCAATACACAGATCTCCTCTTGGGCCAATCGGTGCCTTCGTTTTTGAGCACGTGACATATGGACTTTCCGGAAAGTAAAATCTTCTAACCAGCTACAGTATTTGAACCTTCATACCACCTTTCCTTAACTTTTATGGAATGTATCGTATGGTCAGAAAGAGATAAAAAGGGTGCTGCAATCCTTGGATTCAGTCAGTATTTATAGGAAAAGCATTAAAGCAAATCAGGTTTACAGTATACTGAAAAATGTGATTTAGAATGGGAGTCAATGGTGCCATAGAATGGGATAATAGGGTATAGTCAATTTGTATCTCTTATTTCTAATAACGTAAAAAATGTACCATGGTTTTAAAGTTTAACTTGTTCAAAACTGTGTGGCCAAATGTCATCCCTCTAACCTTTAACTTTAACAGATCTGTCTTTGTGGGAAACATCAAAGTGAAGTGAATCTGAAATGATCAAACTGAATGTGAAAATATATCATGAGAATTGTCATTGCGGATAAAACAATCTTACATTCACTTTCAAGTTTACTGGACTTCAGTTCCAAGCTAACAAATTCAACTTCAAACTATACTATTCAGATTCAGTTTTTTGATGCAAAGTTTCCATTTAAACAACGCAAATTAAAGTTGTGGTTTTAAAATTCAGTTGTTTTTTTTTTTTATGCAATTATTTAAGTTTGGTAATGGTGGGAATCTTGACAGTGAAACTACACATCCCATAAATGTATTGAAGGCTCATGGGGGGGAAACAATAAATAAATAAATCGCAAAACAGTAAGAACCTTAAGTCATGTACAGCGGCTGAAATATGTATTCTCAGCATTTTGGCATGAAAGGTAACTTCACACAGCACCGGTGAAGACAAAAGTAAAACGAGACGGCATGAAAAAAGAGTAATGAATGGAACCAAAATGCTCTGTAAATTGTTGATTCCTTTTCCTCATCACAGATGAGGCACAAGGTAAGTGTCTGTGATACTGTGAGACGTTTAGTTGAAATTTGTCCCAATTCAATTGTGATGTAAAGTTGCTAGTTTGACCTTTGGTGAAGTTTTAGCTCATTGTTAACCTTGTAATGAGACTGTTTCTACTTTCTTTCCAGTATCAGTAAAGCCTAAGGCATGGAGTATCGGCTCTTACTTTGGCTTAAAGACTAAAATAAATGCTAAAAACCATCAGTGCAAGAGTGCAACCCACTGTTTAACTTGTTACCTCGCTCAATGTTGCATCGACATATATTTTTTATATTTTATTGTTTCACACTCACCCAACTAACTTCATTAATGCACGCAGTCTGAGTTGCACTTGGTTTTTCACAGTGGCTGTGAGATGGACGCGCATGGAGTCACAGATCAACAGGGACGACGGTGACGCGTGGAAAAAAAACCATCTGGTCTCTTTCCGTACACCTCACTCAGCCACTCTCTCCTTTTCTCCTCATCCATCCAGCCCTTTTGATTGGCCTTAGCGATGTCTTCGTCTGGAAACTTTTCTTTAGGCAGCGTCTTTCTCTTAAAAATCACCATAGGTGGCAGTTTCTGTCCATTACCATGGCAACCAAGCACAACATTAAAACCCTACTTCTCGTGCCCCGTTGTGCGTATCGCTACCGTGGTGGTCCCCTTCTTCTCTACAGTGTGGTTCACCGGGATGACAAAAGTGAGCGGCACCTAGTCCATGTTGATGATGTCGTTGGGCTGGATGTGTTTGTCGGCAATCTTTTTACTGCAATAGGAGCGGAAAATGGCCAGCTTTTTGTAATCCGCCGGAAGTTGCTGCGCCACGGTAGTCCTTCCCCGGATGATCAGTGCCGCCGTTTCATAAAACGAAAGCACCAAGACGGACCTCCTTGAAAATGTTCGATTACCATTTCTTCTGTAACCGTTATTGCCCTCAGTCGAATGGTGACTGTAGAGACGCTTCTCCCGGCTGTTCTTTGCTCATTAATCCAGCTCGCCTTGTTTCCGCGGAAACTCAGCCTCGTCTTCTTGACTTGGCGAAGCTCGTTTTCCTGCTTCCTCCACTTGCGAACCATGGATTCGTTGATCTTGAATTCTCTCGCGGCTGCTCGATTCCCATGTTCCTTCGCGTAATTAATAGCTTGCAGTGTAAATTGTGCTTCGTAAGCGTGTCCCTTAGCCAAAACCGATGTTTTGCACAATGCACATACCGGCGCTATATACCTACTCGGGGCGTGTCTTTAGCATCCTCTGTCTCGCGCACCCTTCCCCCTTTACGTCCGCATGCTGTCCTCAGTCACGTCCGCCGTCCTCTATATAAGCAGCGTGTCGGCAGGAAATGCTCCCAGTCAGTCAAGCGGAGCGCTCATTAAAGTCACACAACATCATTTACAGATTTTGGAACTCTGTGCATATTATAAGGCGCCCTGTCCATTTTGGAGAAAATTTAAGACTTTTAAGTGCGCCTTATGGTTGTGAAAATACGGTAGTTAATTTTTGGAACAAAGAACTGAACTTTGAAGTTCTGTAATTTCTCGTGTATAATGCACATCCCCCCCCCCAAAAAAATAGTGTGCATTATACATAGGTATAGTGGCAAATGGAAAAAAAACTTTCAGATTTTATAAATGTATGCTGCCATTTACTGGTTATGAAAAAGCTGTACACTTTCATTCCAAAATGCCACCGCCACCTAGAGGTTATGAGAAAGGTGTACCCTTTCATTCTAATATGCCACCACCACCTAATGGTTATAAAAAAGGTGTAGCCTACACTTTCATTCCAATATGACATGGGTACGTAAGACTGCATATATGTACAGTTTTGCTCATAAATTTAAATATCCTGACAGAATTTGTGTTTTTTGTTTTTTTTCCCCCCCCCAAATACAACTGATGACTGAACAACATCATCATTAATTTTTTTTGTGGTTATGTTTTTTTTTTTAATGATAATGATTTTCTGAAATCCATCCATCCATCCATTTTCTGAGCCGCTTCTCCTCACTAGGGTCGCGGGCGTGCTGGAGCCTATCCCAGCTATCATTGGGCAGGAGGCGGGGTACACCCTGAACTGGTTGCCAGTCAATCGCAGTGCACATACAAACAAACAACCATTCGCACTCACATTCACACCTATGGGCAATTTAAAGTTGTCAATTACCCTACAATGCATGTTTTTGGGATGTGGGAGGAAACCGGAGTGCCCGGAGAAAACCCATGCAGGCACGGGGAGAACATGCAAACTCCACACAGGCGGGACCGGGGATTGAACCCCACTCCTCAGACCTGTGAGGCTGACGCTCTAACCAGTTGTTCACCGTGCCGCCGCTTTTCTGAAATCCTTGACCGTTTAATTTGAATCCCATTCAAATAAAATTGAATGTGTTTCGCCTGGTCCATGTTTTCTTTAAAGAATTGTACCCATCTTACAAATTCTGCCTGGACAATTAAACATATGAGCACAACTGTGTGTTTTCTAATTTAATAAATAAAAGTAGGCCTGTGAATTTCAAAATATGAGCAAGTCAATTTAAAAAAGTATTACGTCTTCAAATAAAGTGCTTAACTTCATAATAATAATAATATTATATAATAATAATAATCGTCTTTTAAAAAAACTAACAAAACACAGATATTTCATGTTTTGATCATATGGGTAGAAGCAAAATCATGAATCGTAAAAATGCATTACACATAGGTAGAAGGGTTTTCCAGAATTTTGAGGTCACCTTTGAGGGTGCGCATTATACATGGGTGCACACTTCTGGGGTCATGGGTTCAAACCCGGGCTCCGGCCTTGCTGTGGGAAGATTGCATCTTCTTCCCGCGCTTGCATGGGTTTGCTCCAGGTACTTGGTTAACACATTCACTGCCATTGACGGCTTTAGATGTCAAATATCCATGTTAACTGGGAAGGCTGGCAGTGAATGAGTTAATTGAAGACAAAATTGCCCATTGGTGAATGTTTGTTTTTCTATTTGGCCCTGTGATTGGCTGACGACCAGTTCAGGGTGTACACCGCCTCTCGCCCAAAGTCATCTGGGATAGACTCAGCACACCCGCGACCCTAGTAAGGATGGATGGATCTCGGTCTCATTTTTTTATATCACAAAAAACCTGGGATTTGAACAGAAGACGTGTAGACATCTACTGTATGTCGTAAACCAAAGACCCCCTCTATCACTATGTATGTTTTTCTGATATTTTGCACACTTCATTTTGTGCAAATTCAACAAAATTCAAACAAATACTTTGATTATTGATTGATCCCAACAGGCTGCCTGCGGCGTGTGCTGTTTTACCGTCTTCCTCGTTCCAGATGAGGTTAGAGATGCAGAAGGTGGCGGCGAGTTGCAGTTTCACGTTGGAGTGACCCTGAGGGTTAGAAATATGTTAGACGTTTAAAATGTTCAACTGAGTCGGACAATAAATTATCATTAGGACCAGAGCATGAGGTGTAAAGGCCTTTTCTCATTGGAAAATCAGCCCAGTTTCACACAGAAAGATGACATTTTGGTAGCCATATCTACCTGTATAATACACGAGTAGGCTTTACACGATCAGGATTTTTGGGGCCGACCGATCACCGATCAGCAAGTTTTAAAAAAAACGATAAGGTGGAGTAATGTGTCCATTTACATGACTTGTTCATTTATTGTATATACTTGTGTACTGTATGACTTGTTCATTTATTGTATATACTCGTGTACTGTATACCGAGTACTGTATACATCCATCCATCCATTTTCTGTACCGCTTATCCTCATTAGGGTCACGAGTGTGCTGGAGCCCATCCCAGTTCAAAATTATTCTCTAGCATTTTAGACAAAAGTGAAAACATCAATGACCTCTAGGGGGCATTCAAGGATTGGCCACTGACATAAGTTTAGGCCAAATCAACATTACAACATGACATAAATAATGGGTGCTAATTTACTGGAATTAAATTATTTTATTTTGCAATTACTTTAATAAATACCATTAATGACATGCTTACTCTAACTTTCTCACTGTCTCGGCTATATGGATGGGTGTTGTCAGTTTGACCACCTCCCACCCACCCCGCACTCCGCACGCACCTCCTTGTGTACATTCTACACGGGCCCGATCAAATTTGCTGTGTTGAAGCATTTAGATGACGTTCCCCACGACGTAGTTGTGCACAGACTTCAAATAACTTGCGTGTTGTTTGTCTGAGACATCCCAAAATAGTCCCACACAGACAAAGTGTTTTTTCACCGACGACAAAAAAATAAATAATTCTTGGCCGTCAGATAGTCACAGTACTACGCCACAAGACACATGACAAGGCTAAAAATAAACTAAACAATACCGATCACACCAATCAGATCTGGATCCTATCCCAGCTATCTTCAGGGCAAGTGGTGGGGTACACCTTGAACCGGTCGCCAATCAATCGGCGGGGTACACCCTGAACCGGTCGCCAGCCAATTGCAGGGCACATATAAAAAAAAACAACCATTCGCACTCACATTCATACCTAAAGGGTCTAATACAGTGGTTCTCAAATGTTTTTACACCAAGTATCACTGCCCAAAAAATAGTCTCTCCAAGTACCACTATAATGACCAACATTAAAATACAAGAGGGTAGTAGTCCTAAATATTTATCAAAAACGAGACAGATGTTTTATTCATAAAGTTGTAAGATTACAAAAAAAATCATTTTCCAAGAATAAAGTCAAAATTTTATGTGAAAAGTCATGAGAAAAAAACTAATGACAAAGTTGTGAAACTATGGGAAAAACAAAACCCCAAGATTTACAAGAATTAAGACAAAATATTACAAGAAAAACAAAAATGATGGAAGACCGAACAGTACAAGAAATGCAAAATAAATCATGACGGGAAAAATAAAAATGAAACAATAAAGTTGTCATATTACATGAACAATTTGTAATTTTATGTGAATAAGGTCAAAATGTTATAAGATTTCAGTTTTAGGAAAAAAACTGTGCCTAAGTAATGATTTAATTAGAATATATTCCACATAAACGGTAAATCAAAATTGTACTTAAGTAAATATTTAAAACAAACTTCTTAAAGATTACATGCAAATGTACTGGAAGTTCAATACAACTGAACTGTACTTGGCCAATGATTCATTGGCGTACCACAAGGGAGTCCGGGCCCATTCAAGTGGTCCTCAGCTTTCATTAGTACAATGACGATGCATAGCAGTAGGCCTACCATGTAGTATTTGATTTTCTGCAGCATGTCGTCATTGGTCATGATGAGCTCCTTGGCCGTGTTGCCGTCAGCGATGTTAGCAAGAATGCACAGTGTCTGTTCAATGATACGGTTGAAATAAAAGTCAGTCACACGAAACAGTGGAGCAGACATCCCATAATCAAGCAACAGTCTGGCTCTTCTCACCTGCTCTTTGACCTCCACGCTGTGCTCGGCCTCCAGGATGAGCGTGACGGCCTGCATGATCTGCTTCCCATGAGAACTCATGATCTGGTCGATGTGCTGACAACAAAGAAACATGCTGGTGATGCAACATGCTGGCTTTGACTTGCATGACACTCAGAAATGTAATAACTACCACTTTGTTGAAATTGATAATGATTTTGGGGCGTTCTGCTTTTAAACAAGTTGGTTGTGCACTTCCTCAAATAGTGGCTTTCACTCTTCAATTAATTACCAGGTGCGTTGTCCACATACAGTGGATATAAACTCTACACACACCTGTTCAAATGCCAGGTTTTAGTGAATATCGGACGAAGACAAATCGTTTCAAAACTTTTCCCACCATTTTGAAGGTGCGGTGGTGGCACAAGTGTGCACTCTCTCCTATAACTGGGGATGTGGCTGTGTTCAGCATAAACCAGTCGCACTCAAACTCACATTGAATAGGAATCAGCACACAACTACCACCTTTGAAAGTGCCTCTGGTTAACCCCAAATAAAGTTGAGTTGTTGTTGTAAGCTTATCCTGGCATTTTTGTTTTTGCTTTCTCATAGGATCCTGTAAGTATTCACACCCTTGGCTTAATATTTTGCCGGAGCACCTTTGGCAGCAATCACAGCCTCAAGTCTTCTTGGGTATCTCTATGAGCTTGGCTGTTTTGGGGCATTTTCTCCCCTGAAGATCTTCTCAAGGTCAGTCAGGTTGGATGGGCAGCGTTGGTGAACAACCATTTTTTGGTCTTTCCAGAGATGTGCGACTAGATTCAAGTTTGGGCTCTGGCTGGGCCACTCAAGGACATTCACAGGCTTCTCCTGAAGCCACTCCTTTGTTATCTTGGCTGTGTGCTTTGCGTCATTGTCGTGTTGGAAGGTGAATTGACGCCCTAGTCTGAGTTCCAGAGCATTATGGAGTAAGTTCTCAAAGAATTTCTCTATATTTGGCAGCTGTCATCTTACCCTCTATGCGGACTAGTCATCCAGTTCCTGCAGCCCCACACAGCATGATGCTGCCACCACCATGCTTCACAGTAGGGATGGTGTTAGCCAGGTGATGAGCAGTGCCTCCTCTTCTCCAGATATGACACTTGCAATTTAGGCAAAAAAGTTCTATTTCGGTTTCATCAGACCAGAGAATTTTGTTTCTGAAAGTCTGAGAATCCTTAAGGTGCCTTCTGGCAAACTCCAAGCAGGCTGCCATGTGCCTTTTAGTGAGAAGTGGCTTCCGTCTGGCCACTCTACCATAAAGGCCTGATTGGTGGAGTTCATTAGCAATGGATGACCTTCTGGATGGTTCTGGAGCTCCACCTTAGTGACCATTGGGTTCTTGTTCACCTCTCTGACCAAGGCCCTTCTTCCCCAGTTACTCAGCTCAGTCAGACGGCCAGATCTAGAAAGGTTTCTGGCGGTTCCAAAATTCTTCCATTACCGAATAATCGAGACCCCCGTGCTTTTCTGGACCTTCGATGCTGGTGAAATTCTTTTGTATCCCAGATTTGAGTTCCTTAGACTTCAGTGCTTGGTTTCTGCTCTGATACGCAATGCCAACTATGAGAACTTATATAGACAGGTGTGTGCCATTCCAAATGATGTTCAAGCAACTGAATTCACCACAGGTGGACTCCATTCAAGTTGTAGAAGCATCTCAAGGATGATCGGTGGAAATCAGACGCACCTGAGCTTAAGTTTGAGTGTCTTAGGAAAGGGTGTGAATCCTTATGCACCTATTATGTTTGAATGTTTACAGTTTTTATAAATTGACACAAATATCTGACAATGTGTTTGTATTTTGTCATTTTGATATTTTTAAAGAAAACTATACTCAAATCAGCTTTAGAATAAGTCTGTAACATAGCAAAATGTGGAAAACGTTTAAGGGGTGTGAATACTTTCTAGTGGGACTGTACCAACAGTGGAACCTCGATAGAACAGACTAATAGGGGCGGGGGTCGTCCGATATAGCCGTTTGTCCTTTCCAATGAGGCATTTTTTTTGGTGGCCATATGCACCCATATTACTGTACAGTACAAAATTATGCTTTTTTTTTCGTGGCCTAAAACGCCTAGTACAGTACAAAGTTCCATCTATCCATCCATCCATTTTCTGTACCGCTTATCCTCACTAGGGTCGCGGGCGTGCTGGAGCATATCCCATCTATCTTTGAGCGAGCGGCGCAGTACACCCTTAACTGGTCGCCAGCCAATCGGAGGGCACATATAAAAAAAAACAACCATTCGCACTCACATTCACACCTACGGGCAATTTGGAGGCACCAATTAACCTACGATGCATGTTTTTGGTATGTGGGAGGAAACTAGAGTGCCCGGAGAAAACTCACACAGGCACAAGGAGGACATGCAAACTCCACACAGGCAAGGCCAGATTTGAACCCAGGTCCTCAGAACTGTGAGGCAGATGTGCTAACCGGTCGTTTACCGTGCCACCCAATACAAATTCATTGTAAATCAATAAATAATAATAATACAAATAAAATGAAAAAAAAATTGTGTTTGAAAGTTCAATATTATCCAAACTTACCACGCCAGTGTCCACGCTTGGTCATGGTGACATTGTTGACGTAAAGTACTCATCATAGGCGAGTTGCTTTCATGAGCCGCGAAGAATGTGTGCGCTTCCTAGTTCCAAAGCCGTTGCCAAAGGTGAACAGCTTGACAAAAAAAAACAAAAAAACTGATACTGTACCAATAATAGCATTGTTCCAGACTCCAAAGACTTGTGTTTTGTATTCCTCAGAGTTAACACCACTCTGTCTGCCAGAGCTCTACGCACAATAGACAATCGATAGAACCATCTGACATGGCCGCCACGGCAATGTTCCACATTCAACATGACCTCCATGTAGGCACGGGAGGCACATCTTTGGAATTGGATCTATTTTATTTTTTTAATGTTTTTTTTTTTTTTGTACATCTGTGACCTGGAAATACATCAGTCCCATTCTATACCTGCATTGCGTCACAGCGCCACTAAACAACAGCAACCAGTTCTGGAACCAACAGACTTTGTCAAGGCCATTTTAAGTGACAAATGGAAACTATTTTTGAACACATCGTTCACTACCGATGGGCTGTTTTATCCGATACCAGCTATATTGGGGTCTGTTTTATTGAGGTTCTGCTGTATTAAAATTAAGGCCAAAATGTTCAACCTTGGTTTCATTGGCCCACAAGTGTGCGTTATTTATTTATTTTATAAGACAAGGCTTCCGTTTTGCTAAGCCCACAGCCCAGACATATGAAGAAGACGGGAGTCTGTTGTCACATGTACTAATAAGCCAGTACTTGGCAGAAATTCCTGCAGCTCCTTCAATGTTGCTGCCGCACTCTTGGCAGCACCCGTGACCAGTTTTCTTATTGACTTTTCATCAGGACCTCTACTTCTTGGTTATGTCACTGTTGGGCCATATTTGCTCCACTTGATGATGACAATGTTATCAGAGGCACTTTAAATGGTAGAAGGTGTATGCTGACCACCATTTAACGAGTTTGAAAGAGATTGCTTAATTCTGAAAAAAGCCATATTCCCAGTTATAAGAGGGTGTGCACACTTGTGCAACGAACATTACCTCAGTTGTTTGTCTTCTACCTCTCCCAAAAAAAAAAAAAAAAACAATGGCAAAGAAGATGAAACATTCTTTAAATTGCAAATAAAAACAGAAACCTGATTTGAAAATCCTTTTCACCCTATATTCAATTGAATACGCTACAAATTCTTAGCGCATTGAATCGATCACAACTGGACTGTCCGAGTTGTCTTAGAAGACGTTTCGCCTTGAGAGGAGGCTTCATCATTCATCAGTCCATGGAACAAGGCCAAGCCGCCAATATCCTTCACACAAGGATATTGTGTGAAGGTTTTTAATGCAGTGCCGCCTGAGGGGTCGGAGGTCACGGGCATTCAATGTTGGTTTTCAGCCTTGTGCAGAAATTTCTCCAGATTCTCTGAATCTTTTGATGATAGTCTGGACCATTGATGACAAAATCCTTAAAGTGGGGAACAACTAAGCCTTTCGGGGATGCTCCTTTTATACCCAATCACAGGGTTCGTGCTGCCCGTCCGCCACCTCGCCAATGGCTAATTGAAACAAAATATGGCGAAGCAAATATTGCTCACGTTCACCACGCTGGCGAAGCAAAATTGCTTGCATCCAAATTCAAAGGGTGCTTCCTGATAAAAGATAGCACACTCATTCTGCTGCACGTTTATTACCGTGAAGTACATTTGAGGTGTCGCGAGTCAATGTGTCCTGCAAATAGTTCCCGCGGCTAGTTACCTGCCTTCTTCATCCATCCACGAGCCGCTATTCTCTCTTTGGTTGTCATGCCAAGCAGCGGCGTGAACCAGGGCGATACGTAGCTAGTCATTTCGGGGCCCAAGGCAAACATAGTCAACCCCCTCACCCCCCTTAAGTAATTTTTATTACTTTGTCCTGCTTTTGAAATCGGTTACAGCTAAAGTTAGCCGACTAATATTTACCACCAAAGATCTAGAATATTCATGTTTATCTTCAACAAAAAAGTTTGAATTTGAGAAAATTCTACATAAAACCCTTAAGATTCTTCTTGCGAATTACCAAATAAGTGAATCAATTGAACACTTTTACTGTAATTAAAGAAGATTAATTTACATTTAATATAGTTTCCCATTTCAACCGCTTTTATACTCGCATCTTGGTGATAAAAAGTGTCACTCATGTCACTCCACTTTATCTCTATACTCAGCTGACACTGACAGTAGTGCTACTGCTACTAACAAGAGCGTCATTATGCAGTATTACATTTTTACAAGCCATGAAGTTAAATCAATAAGTCATTATACCGCGATGAAAGGTTTATCTTTTTACAATTCAATAGAAAAATAAAGATTTGTTTTTCATATCAATTCATCATACCATTTATGCCTGTTATTTGTTGGCTGTATCCAATGTTGTGTGGGTCATACAACCGAATCATTTATTTCTTATGTTTAGTAAATAATGCTGAAGATAAACTTCCTCCCGAAAAGTCGCATGCCAAATTGCAATCGCAACATTTTTTTAAAAGAAAAAAACCTCTTGCAATTAAATGTCGCCTTTGAAGGGATCAAAGAAACCTATTTACACATCATATAATTTCAAAACAAAATATATTCATTAATCTTGTGCTGTAATAACAAATATTTTTGAAAAATTATGACAGCAAATATTTAATGTTATGACTCAAATTTATTAAGACAAATAAGGCCTGCTCTCTGGGAAAAACAAACAAACAAAAATAAACACTTCTGTTTGACACTGCAGTTCAGTAAACAAATACCCACAGCCACTATTTGACAGAATGCAGTACATATGCATTTAGTGACTATGTACACTGCACCTTTACATTTTTCTTATCTTTTGAGAGTTTGAAATGCTCTGAACTCTATCAATTCTAAATACTCACTCCCTTATACAAATTCAAAGCCCCAAATTTTGACTTATTTAGGTGTAGTTAACACTGGGAGGCGTTCCTAATATTCTGTCTCACATTCGAGTGCTGTAAATCTTTCTTCAGGGCCAAATTATTATGAAGAACTCATCATATTAAATATGACACAGTTAGGTGATAATGGGTCAACAAATCATTAGTGCTGTCTTGCGTGTGTGTGTGTGTGTGTGTGTGTGTGTATGCGTGCATTCTCACAGGGCGTGTTGACAGGAGATTCCGCAGCAAACCGAGCGTCTTCATCAGCACGTTGGCGTCGGGGTCAGAGAGTAAGCGAAAGAGTTGCTCTGTACCCAAACATTGAACAATCTCCACCTTCACCTTCTGGTCTGCCTGGAAGGCCATGTTCTGTGTACACGAGTACAAAAACAGGCATCGTACAGTGAGCAAAACTGTCTCCAGTGATTTGGGGTTGGAGCATGTCCAGAGAAGACGTTTCTCACCATTAGGGCCCAGATTCCGTTGACCCGAAGTGCAGGACTCTCACTCTGGGTCAGACTACATAGCAGTTCTATCACTCCTGATTCGAGGATGGGCTGCACGCACGCATGCACGCACAACACAGATATTTAACATGATTTTTTTTCTCAGTGAAGCACTCACATATGCCATGGCTGAAAACTGGAACAACAACAACAGAAAAACAAATCACAGCATGCTGGTTTCACACCAGTCTAGTAGGTGGCGGCAATGTCCACTACAAAATGGCTGCCAACTGTCAAAGAGCAAGCTTTTTTTCACCACAGCTCCATTTGCTGCATCTGTTGGGTCACTGCCCCAGCACTATTTCTTTCAGCTTATGTTTTATCCCATTGTGAAAATTCAGGGTGTGGATTTTGATAAGATTGAGTTGGTTTGGATGTAATACATTTATTTATTTATTTATTTTACACAAGATTTGTGGCCATTTAAAAAAAATAATAATAATAATAAAAGTTTCTTAATTTCTTATTAATCCATAAATCCACATGAAAACATTCATTTTCCCTCTTTGGTGTTCTGTATAAATCGAGAGTGGGCAAAGTCTGGCCCACAGGCCACATACAGCCCATTCCATTCTTTAACCCAGCCCACCTAGTCTTTACAAATCAAGAGTACTATAATAGTTTTTTTTCCCTTGAGATGTTCAATACCTTTTTTTTTGTTTTTGTTTTAACCAGATACTAGTAGTACCAATACCCCTAGTACTTTTGATACATAGTTTCAATTAACACAGTGACAGATGATTGTGAACAAACACCCTTGTTTCTTTCTGACACACGTGATCATTCACGCTGTGTCAAACCGCCGCAGTTCAGTGCCGACTACTGGCGATAAAGACTAACTCAATGATTTTGCTTTAAGTATCAATGACTGGTATTGGCGACCTTCACGAGTACCCGATACCTTGAGATAAGGCCCAATATCAGCCCGATACTGACACCTGGTATTGGTACTCGCCCATCACTATTAAGATGCATTTAATTTTAAAAATTATTTATCTCATTAGATAACATGTTAATTGAGTTATTGTAAATACACAATATTTATATTTATTCTATCAATGAAATGGTAAATTAACAATTCTAAAATTTCCATTAATTATATTCAAAAAAACATTTTTAAATATTTTATACACACATTTTATCTCACCAAGGATCAGTTTTGACAGAGGAGGAGTGGTGCCTGTGTGTAAGGGCTTTCCACAATGCTGGGACCGAGGGAGAAATTAAACACCCTTCACGTACTTCTTTGTCGCGCTCCGACAAGTATTTTATACATCACACCAGACGCTGGCACTGACATCTATTTATCTGATGGGGAGGAAGCCGCGCCGCTGTGGTAACGCGCACCCAGTTTCTGCAATATCCCACTGGGCTGAGTATTGTAAATAAGGTACTGGCGAATAAAAGCTGAATCAATGTGGTGAATTTTCAGGATCTTTCATTGCTCAGTGACTCTCCGTACTGTTTTTATGTCTCAAAGGTATTTTCTGTCAAATGGCTGTCTGTTGTCATACTTGAGCGGCTCCAACTACCGGAGACAAATCCCTTGTGTGTTTTTTGACATACTTTGGAAATAAAGATGATTCTGATTCTTAAAATAGTTTTGAAAAGTAAAAGGTGTGTATGTTTGTTTCTACCTCTTTACTGGGTGAGAACTCCAGCAGGAGGTTGCATAGTGTGGAAGACGCCATGACCAAGACTTCATCAGGGGCATTTTGCAACAGCTGTATCAAAACAAGCACAACCAGCAGGGGGGGGAAAAAGCGCTAAGTTATAAAGTATCAGTTTAATTCCCTGTAATTTCTTCACTGCAGGACAAATTGAGGTACATTATTTTCCATTTTCTTATTCATTAGAAACATTTGCTTCCGCTAACCTTCATGAGAGGTTTCCACACGGCGTGGTCGTGGAAGCTGGTCCTCAGCTGCTGCACCGACCGTGAAAGACTATGAAGACATCTGGAACAAGCACATGACACAGTAAAGGTAGAGTAAGCATTTCACACAAAAGCCAGTCATTTTGTCATTACATCACCTCCAACATAAAGCACATTCTTTCACTGGACACAATACAGTGGGACTACCTTAGTCGAGTGCACCCATAAGTGATACAATTTAGAATTCAATCAAACAAGTTTTCAAGTGCAAACCACCGCCCAGGGTTGGCAATGGTCATAAAACCTCTAGCCAGGGTGTGGCTAAAGAGTATAAAAATCTCCTATGTGGCTAAACCTAGAGCCACACTTAACCAGTCCTCATCACAGGGAAGCCAATAAGATTGAATGATGTGGGCCTAATTAAAACTACCTAGTCATCAATCAGAAGTCGGGCTGAATGATATGGGGGAAGAAAAAAAACTTAATTGCAAAGGTTTCATTGTTACTTTTAAACAAATATTGCGATAGAAATGTAGCATGCGATTTTTCGGGAGGAACTTTGTTATCTTTAGCATTATTCACTAAACAAGAAATGCAAGCCCAATTCCAATGAAGTTGGGATATTGTGTTAAACAAATAAAACCAGAATACAATGATTTGCAAATCCTATTCAACCTATATTTAATTGCATACACTAAAAAGACAAGATATTTAATGTTCAAACTGATAAACTGATTGTTTTTAGCAAATAATCATTAACGTAGAATCTTATGGCTGCAACACATTCCAAAAAAGCTGGGACAGGGTCATGTTTACCACTGGTGTTACATCAACGTTTCTTTTAACAGCATAACCCTTGTTGAAGCTTTGTATGTGGCATTCTTTCCCATTCTTGCTTGATGTACAGCTTCAGTTACAGATGTTTTAACGTCATGCCTTGTAATAAATGTAACATGATGCGCTTGTCAGTAGCACTGCTGTCAGTGTCAGCCAATTATAGAGATAAAGTGGAGTGCCACTTTCATAACCGAAATTAGAGTATAAAAGCAGCTGAAATGGGAAACTATATTAAATGTAAATTCATGTTCTTTCATTACAATAAAAGTGTTAAAGTGATTCACTTATTTGATAATCCTCAAGAAGGATCTTAAGGACTCCATATAGTACTTTTTCAAATTCAAACTTTTTAGTCGAATATTCAAAATCTTTAGTGGTAAATATTAGTAATCCAACTTTGTCAGACAATTGTAACAGATTTCAAAAGCAGGACAAAGTGGTGTAAATAACATAAGGGGGGCGTGACTATGTTTGGCTTGGGCCCCCAAATAATTAGCTACGTACGGCCCTGGTTCGAGTCTGCACCGCCGCTCAGCATGACAACCAAAGTGGGATAAGTGGCTCGTGCATTGATGAAGAAGGCAGCCAGCTAGCTGGGAGAACTAATGGGAATTGCAGGACACATTGCCCAGACACATCAAACGTACGTAATAAATAAAAATAAATACGCATGTTTCAATTTGGCGCCAAGCTGCATCGGGTCTTGCCTTCCCCATACGCGAATATTTGCTTTGCAAAATTATGTTTTAATTAGCCTTTGACGAGGTGGCGAACGGGCAACGTCAACCCTGACCACGGCTATGGATGCTTTTTTGTGATGCCACCCCAGAAAAAAGTACAAAGTGACAGCAAAGGGGGAACAAAATACACACCACAAACCTGAAAATGGGCCAACCAACACCTATTTTTCCAGAAATACAAGCAAAACACACTAGGTGGCAGCATCTTCCTATTCTCTCTCCATTTTGCATTTGTCAGGCATCTTTAAAGGGTGAGTAGGTTTACTTTGTTCTGAATATTTATTTTGAACAATAAACTAATAATTAAAAACAACAACAAACAAGCCACAATAGACAATGAAACACTTAACACCAGTTTTCCAAGCTCAAAAAGGAATTACTTTCCTCCTCATTTGTTCCTTGGCATGATGTCTAGTTTTTGACGATCAATCACTTTTTCCACACAGGGCCATGTAGGTTTTGATTTTTTTTCCTCCCTTGATAATACAAACCATCTAAAAACTGCATTTTGTGTTTACTTGTGTTGTCTTTGACTGAAATTCTAATTTGTTTGATGATGGGAACCATTTAAGTGTGACAAACACTTTTTCAAACCACTGTATGTGCACAACAGTTCAAAATGACCTCACCTGACGGCTGCCAAGCGAACTTTAATGCTGGACTCTGACAGGCCGCTGACTATCCTGTCCATCATGTTTTCCGTCTCTGTGATCTTGACAAAGATACACAAGCTTTAAGAATGTCAACACACATGCATAAAGCGTTCCACTGCTATTCGTGGGGAATAGCGACTGAGCCCTGCTGCAAAGAGTGAAAATACGTGGGCAATTGACAGCCCTTAAAAAGGTTTATAATTGCCTATAAATGCCACAAGATAAAGGCAAAGAACTTCATCAATCCATCCATCCATTTTCTGAGCAGCTTCTCCTCACTAGGGTCGCGGGCGTGCTGGCCCATCCCAGCTATCATCGGGCAGGAGGCGGGGTACACCCTGAACTGGTCGCCAGCCAATTGCAGGGCACATACAAACAAACAAACATTCGCACTCACATTCACACCTACGGGCAATTTACAGTTGTCAATTAACCACCCACACATGTTTTTGGGATGTGGGAGGAAACCGAAGTGCCCGGAGAAAACCCTCGCAGACATGGGGAGAACATGCAAACTCCACACAGGCGGGGCTGGGGATTGAACCCCGGTCCTCAGAACTGTGAGGCTGACGCTCTAACCAGTCGTCCACCGTGCCGCCAAAGAACTTGTTTTGTCTGACTAAAACCAACTTAATTCAACATAGTTCATTAGCACCGAGATGCCACAAAATGGTGGAAAAGCACTACTGTTGTCAACATTCTTCGACTCATTACAAAATAGTTTCTTGGTGCAAAGATGCCACAAGATGGCGCCACAGTAATACTTGTATTGCTTTAGCCTGAGCACAAACAGCGAATAGTTGAATGTTTCAGGATAGGAGGATCGGAGATTAGATAGCCCAAAAATTTGCAAAAAGGTAAATTTGCAAGCACTCAACCACGAATACGCTTAATATGTTACTTTGTATGAAAACAGCACGGACGACACACCTTCTTGCGGATGTCCTCATCATTGGAGCCCAGCGAGGCGTACAGTTTGAAAGCCGCTTGCCTCAGCTCGTGTGCGTGCTTCAAGTCGTGGTCCAACTGCACAGACAGTGAATAGTTAATAAAAATACCATGTAAAATACAGACAAAAGTGACAACGATGCTGACCCACCCTCTTGATGTCGGCGATGGCTGACACAGAGCTGGGATACTTGAAGTAATCTGCCAACATGGCCACCAGGTGGTCAGTGGTGCTGGCGATCCGCTGCAGCTCCACATCGGGCTCCATGAGGAAGGCAAGCGTCTCGGCTCCCTCCACCCGCTCCTCCAAAAGGTGCTCCTTGCTGCACATACGCACCAGGCACGGTAGCGTCTGCACCCGCAGTAAAGGCAGAAGTCACACACATACCTCAAAACATATCAGCGGAAAAAAAAGAAAAGCACGCCACCTTTAGGACAACGCAGCTGTCATCCGTCCTGATGGCGCCTGCTCGACACATGTACGTGAGACTGTGGCAGAAAGCGCGCGTATCAAAAGAGATGCCAGCAGAAACGTAACATCAAACTTGCACTCCCTCCGCTCACCATTTGGCTGCCGTTAGCTGCATTTCAATGGGCTGATCCCTTTGCATCATTCGGATAAATACCTGAGAGAGCAGCTCGCCGTCCACCAGCACTGCAAGCACACAAAAAACCTTATCAACGTGACGAGTCCTGGCTAAAGAAAGCTACACACATGCTTAGATTTTTAACATCTTAACCAATTTTTAAAATGTGAGAGAACCCCACACATGATGCAGAAAACAATCACCATGTGTGTGCTTAGTACTGCTCCCATAATAGTGAGTGATGTACAGTGTTCCCCGATAGTCGCGGGGGATAGGGTTAGAGCCCTGCCGTGAATAGTTAAAACCTGAAAGTAACTGATGCCCCTTCCCTAAAAAAGTTTTATAATTGCATATATATGCCACAAGGCAGCAAAGCACTACTCTTTTCTTAATGAAACTCCCAACTCATTTCAACATAGTTCCTTCCCACCAAGATGCCACAAGAGGGTGGCAAAGCACTACTTTTGTCTAAATGGAGTGCCATGCTTCACTTAAACATAGTTCCTTGGCACCAAGATGCCGTCAAAGTAATAATTTTATTCCTTTGGTCTGAGCACAGTGACAACAGTGAAAATGTTTTTGTTAATTTAGTTATGTGCGCCCTGCGATCGTCTGGCGACCAGTTCAGGATGTACCCCGCCTCCCACCCAGAGTCAACTGGGATAGGCTCCAGCGCACCCGCGACCCTAGTGAGGATAAGCGGTATGGAAAATGGAAAAAGGTTTTTTTTGAGCAAATAATGGAGGATAGGTTACAAACAGAAATCTACAAGTAGGTGAATTCACAAAGGCCGAACCGCGAATATGCGGGGATTCACTGTACTTGAGATGACCAAAACAGCACACCACGCTCATAACAATGTCTGTCGTAGTTCAAAGACTGACCAGTGAGAGGCAGCATGGTGCCACAGGGCATCCAGACTGCCGGAAAATAGAAAGAAGAAAGAGTAGTGGCAGAAAAAGAACTAGAAGACGCTATTCTTACGCTAACTGTTAGTTTGTCTGATAGCTAGATTGCAGTATCTTTTCTCATTGTAATTTTCATCGAGCTGAAAGACAACCAGTTGCTTATCTATTTGTGTCCAGCAACAGCGTGATCTTCGGTTGCTTCCTAATTGACTATTTCACAGTCGCAGTCACAGTCTGTCTCTCAGCCGAACTCTATGTTGACCAAACGCGCATAAGGATGCGCTATCGTGAATACTGAACAGGTAACATTTCCGATTGTCGGTCCGCGCACTGTTTTCCGAGCAAATCAGAGAGGGAAAAAAATCAATCGTAACACACTCCACACCACAATAATCTTACAAAGAATTTAAAGAAACGGGCCTTTGTTGACTTCGATCGCAAGGGAGGGTAAATGGTCAAATTTGACCCAATTGTCTGTATGTGTGTGTACCCTGCTTAACGAGGACAACAGCTGAAAAGACTCACCATTCACCAGCGTCATGGACACCTGAGTGTTCTCATAGGCCAGCACTGAGAAACATCTTAATGCCTGCATACGCACCTAGGAGGAGAAAATGGAGGTTAACAGTGGTTTACATTTGTTTGCTTGTATCTGCTTTTGGCCAGCATGATATTCAAGATGTGTTTTAATGACCCTATTCACAGCAGTCGTTTTGAAATATTAAAATAATGTAGAGCAGGGCTTATACAGGTGTTAGGGTTCCATTCCAATTAGCTTTAACAGGCAGGTTTCTGGTATTACTGAAGTGGAGCCCCACAAAGCTAGTGTCCCTGAGAAATCAAATTTGTTCGGCCGATCAGTAGACTCTCAAAAAAAAAAAAAAAAAAAAGTCTCAAAAATCCATACCCATGAAGACACAGAACGTGTGCCATATTGGTCTGAAGTGGCCATTTTACAGGGAGTAATTTTAGCCATTTCCAGGAGTCCTTCAAACTTTATCTCAAACTTGAAGGGGTGAGTCATACAGACAGGTGACCCTAAATTGTGAGCATTTTATAGTTCTCATCATTACATGTGAGCAGAACTTTAGCACAATACTGTGCTTAACCAAAACCAAAAATTACCTATGACACCAAAAGATAATTTTATTATTAGAAGAAATTTAAAGCATTGCGATTGGCTGGTGACCAATTCAGGGTGTACAGCAGCGGTGGGCAAACCTTTTGGCTCAGGGGCCACATTGACTTTTAAAATTTGTCAGGTGGGCCAAGCCAGGACCAGATGCTTGAATAAATAAATAAAAAAGGGCACTGTAGTGTTAATACCTAGATTTAATTTGAATGGGAACAGTGTTGTTTTGTTGATCACTTTTTTTGCCAGTGCATCAAAGTCTGGTGTTAGTTTTGTTGTGGCAATTCTCAGAACACATCTGAAGTGGGATCTGTAGGATGTCTAGTTGGTATTCATCACACTAAGAGTCTGTTCACATACATATGTAGAGCCAAACACCACCAGCATCCTCTGTGCCATCTTCCGGATTTTTGGAAATTTGTCTGCGCTTAATGTAGCATAAAACTCATCCAGTTTGAGAGTTGAACTTCTCTTTTAAGACAGTATCACATTGGAGATCAATCAAGTCGATCTGCAGCTCCCGTGGTGCTTTTTCAGGGTCTTGTGTGACTAAAACTTGGGTGGCAGTTTGTCAGATAAAGGTGTTTTGCGGAGCCTGTGAGTTTGATTTGAGTTTTTAACCGCTGAGTCATAACCATCAGTTCCTGGGTTGACTGGGTATTATCATAATCAGCGTGCTTGGTAGAAAAGTGACGGTTGATGTTATATTCCTCTAAAACCGCAATGGTTTCTTAACAAATTAGACATACAGTCGTTGACGGGACTTCAGTGACAAAGTATTTAGTAGTCCATTCTATATTAAACACTCGGCACTCACTGTCGTATTTTCGTTTCTTTGGCCCACTCATGGTTGAAGAAGGGTTCAGAGCAGTAGCAGAGTAAAAACAGAAGAGACAAAGTCGAGTCAATGTATCACTGTACCTACTGCGCTACCTGGTGGAACCACTGGGCAATACATGACAACTCGGTGGAACCACTTGGCATTACAGGACAAGGTCAAATGAATATTGTCATGATTTTTATATGATTTGGGCGATTCTGTACCAATCTTTGTGGGCGATTCTGTACCAATCTTTGCCGGGCCGGATTCAAATGATTAAGGGGGCCGCATGTGGCCCGCGGGCCGTAGTTTGCCCACCACTGGTGTACAGGGATGGATGGAGTTTAAAGCATGTCAAAAGAAAAAACAAGCACTAAAACTTTGGGAAAAAAAATAAAAAATCCATCCCTTTTAAAGATGTTAAAGTATTTTATGGATATTTAAAAAAGTATATTTCCGCAACAGTTTATTTACTCAACTACAGAGAGTTCCAGGCATTTTTTTTATAGATAAAAGGCATCTTAAAGAAGAGTCCATTTTTATTCAACAAATCAGTGCTTGGGACTGCGACCAAATCGGTCGCATTTGCAACCTTTTATCAGCTTGCTCGATTGATAATTTTATCTTGTTGCACTTGCGCGAGTCCATGTTTTAATTGTTGAAAGTCGCCTTTTTCCCACCACAATCTACTCCTCCTGCACGCTCGAGAGAGAGAGAGAGAGTCTTGATTATTATTTCGAATTCCATTAGTGTTAAAAGCAACCAGCTGCAATATGATTGGCTGCCTGCTGCAACATAATTGACTGCTTATTTCAGTTAGGGACACTAGCTATTTTCCCACACCTGTCGCATACACGCGCACCACATATGCACATCACAGTGGCCACCACATACCTAAATTAACGCTGGCCCCCTATTTATTAAGTGTGAGCTGTCAACTTATCTGGACTGCTGGAGCGCAAGTTAGCTAGCTAGCCAGGACCTTGTAAAGGTAGGTGCTGTATGTATGTATAAAACTCCTCCCGCCGCCACTGTTACATTTGGCACGGGAATAAACCAAAAAGTTGATCATACTGAGTGACGTCAGTATGATTGTCTCAAAATTACAAGTGTGCGTGCGTGTGTGTGGTTTTGGGGGACGACACGAGTGCTATACGCGAACTACAACCCCAATTCCAGTGAAGTTGGGACGTTGTGTTAAACATAAATAAGAACAGAATACAATAATCTGCAAATCATGTTCAACCTATATTTAATTGAATACACTACAAAGACAAGATATTTAATGTTCAAACTTATAAACTTTAGTTTATTGTAACTTAGAACTTTATGGCTACAACACGTTCCAAAAAAGTTGGGACAGGTGGCAAAAAAGACTGAGAAAGTTGAGGAATGCTCATCAAACACCTGTTTGGAACATTGAAAATGTGTGGCGCATTATGAAGCATAAAATTCGATAACGGAGACCCCGGACTGTTGAGCAGCTGCAGCTGTGTGTGCAGAATATCAGGCACTCCTCATCACCTGTCCAACACAGTCCCAACAGTGAAGCATGGTGGTGGCAGCATCATGCTGTGGGGGTGTTTTTCAGCTGCAGGGAGAAGACGACTGGTTGCAATCGAAAGGACAGATGCGGCCAAGTACAGGAATATCCTGGACGAAAACCTTCTCCAGAGTGCTCAGGACCTCAGACTGGGCCGAAGGTTCACTTTCTAACAAGACAATGACCCTAAGCACATAGCTAAAATAACGAAGGACTGGCTTCAGAACAACTCCGTGACTGTTCTTGAATGGCCCAGCCAGAGCCCTGACTTAAACCCAATTGAGCACCTCTGGAAAGACCTGAAAATGGCTGCCCACCAACGTTCACCATGCGACATGACAGAACTAGAGGAGGAATGGCAGAGGATCCCCAAATCCAGGTGTGAAAAACTGGTTGCATCATTCCCAAAAAGACTCATGGCTGTATTAGCTCAAAAAGGTGCTTCTACTAAATACTAAGCAAAGGGTCTGAATACTTATGGCTGTGTGATATTTCAGTTTTTCTTTTTTAATAAATCTGCAAAAATGTCAACAATTCCACTTTTTTTCCTGTCAGTATGGGGTGTTGTGTGTACATTAATGAGGGGTAAAAATGAATTTAAATGATTTTAGCAAATGGTTGCAATATAGCAAAGAGTGAAAAATTTAAGGGGGTCTGAATGCTTTCCGTACCCACTGTATCAACCTTTAAAGTAACCCTAGTCCAAACCATGTTTATACCACAGACATAAAAAGTTAAAAAGCCCAGACTCCTTTAAAGAGGACTGCATAGGGGGAAAAAAACTATCATTAAAATAAAGTGCAATAATTTCAGTAGTAAAGACTTATCCATGTACTGTTTGGGAGTATGAGTTTAAATAGGCAAATTGGTTTGTTTTGCGAGTAAATTTGCAAAATAGTGTGAATAATCATAAACCATACTTTTATATGGTGGTGGTACACTTATGCAATCGTTTAGATGTATGTCAATCATATGGTTGTGGTAATGTTAAAAAATAAGTTGTTTTCCCAGGGGAAGACGGTTAAGAGCCCTCACTATAAGAGCTAGCTACTTTTATTTATTTATTTATTTTTATTGACCTGGTTTTTTGTAGAGCCCTGCAAATGCATTTTGAAAATAATATTTAATCATTTTACAACTATGTTTTTTTATACCAATTTATACTGCCTTAAAACATTATGATATGTTACTGTTAATATTAATATATCAACATGCATATAAATTAACCATTTCATTTATATATTGCCCAAATATATTATTATTTCAGTGCATGGTGATACTTTACCTGTATCATCAATCACAAGTTTATACGAATGAAGATTTAAAACTCCATTGTGCTTAATTTGGTAATGACTTCTGCCACTACAAATGGTGGTATCAGACATCATGGGGACTTGAATAATGGAAGAGTAACAGTAACATTTGAATAAAATAAAACAAAACAAAATAGAAATCTCAGAAGATGGCCACTTACCTTATAAGAAGGCGATATTAGCAAAGGAGCGATGTTCTGAATAGCGCCGTGGTTAAACAGAACTGTCTGGTGCTCTGGAGTCTGAAGATAAACCATCAACACATAAATCCAAAATGTCTGTAACATCGTCGCCATGAGTCCTCAAGACTGCGTGTCGGCCAATACCAACGAATACCTTACAACAGTGGGAGAAGATCTGCGTTGTGTACTCCTGTGTCCTGTGTGAGCGGCTCAGCAGAGACATTAAATGGGGGATCACAGTGGGATCCTGTGGATAATATAAAAAAAATATATAAAAATAACTTACAATAATGTGTGGGTTTTTTTGGGGCGCGGGGGACATGTTAAGCACAAAAAAAGTAGGAAGTGAGCCTACAGTGTAGAGCAGCTGCACTGGAGTGACGGGACTGATGAAGACCGTTCTGAGACAACGAAGACAGGCCTCAATGAAAATCAGGTCAGGACACAAGAGGCCTGCAAGCAACAAAAAAGGTTCCCCACTGATAATGATGACGCTCCTCGACATCAGTGTGCATTTGTGTGCTAACCTTGAAGAAGGGCGGGGATGATGTGGCAGTCCACCAGGGACTTGATATTGTTCTCCGTACCCATGGCCAGACTGCCCAGCACCACCGCACACTCTGTCCTCAGCTCCAGGGTGGAGGAGCTCTGCTGCAGAAGGTATAGTAACCTGCAACAGAGACACACGCACACACACACAAATACACTTTCAATATAAATGCTTCTGTTTGACTGCTCTAAAGTTGCTTGTGATTACTAGACAACCACGTCTTTGAGCAATAATTAAAAACAGTGGAACCTTTTTCAGGGAACATGCTTTGGAGTTCAGAGTGTTGTTTTTATTGTTTTTAGCAAATAATCATTAACTTAGAATTTTATGGCTGCAACACGTTCCAAAAAAGCTGGGACAGGGTAACACAGCCCCATACCATCACAGATGCTGGGTTTTGAACTTTGCATCCATAACAGTCTGGATGGTTCTATTCCTCTTTGGCCCGGAGGAGAAGACGTCCACAATTTCCAAAAACAATTTGAAATGTGGACTCTTCAGACCACAGAACACTTTTCCACTTTGCATCAGTCCATCTTAGATGAGCTCGGGCCCAGAGAAGCCGGCGGCGTTTCTGGGTGTTGTTGATAAATGGCTTTTGCTTTGCATAGTAGAGTTTCAAGTTGCACTTACGGATGTAGCACCGTACTGTATTTACTGACATTGGTTTTCTGAAGTGTACAACTGAGACCCCAGACTGTTGAACAGCTGAAGCTGTACATCAAGCAAGAATGGGAAATAATTCCACCTACAAAGCTTCAACAATTAGTGTCCTCAGTTCCCAAACATTTATTGAATGTTGTTAAAAGAAAAGGTGATGTAACACAGTGGTAAACATGACCCTGTCCCAACTTTTTTGGAACGTGTTGTAGCCATAAAGTTCTAAGTTACAATAAACTAAAGTTTATAAGTTTGAACATTAAATATCTTGTCTTTGTAGTGTATTCAATTAAATATAGGTCGAACATGATTTGCAAATCATTGTATTCTGTTTTTATTTATGTTTAACACAACATCCCAACTTCATTGGATTTGGGGTTGTATATTGACAGAAAAAAAACGTAATTGTTGACATTTTTGCTGATTTATTAAAAAAGAAAAACTGAAATATCACACAGCCCTAAGTATTCAGACCCTTTGCTGTGACACTCATATATTTAACTTTGGTGCTGTCCATTTCTTCTGATCATCCTTAAGATGGTTCTACACCTTCATTGGAGTCCAGCTCTGTTTGATTATACGGATTGGACTTGATTCAGAAAGCCACACACCTGTCTATATAAGACATTACAGCTCATAGTGCATGTCAGAGCAAATGAGAATCATGAGGTCAAAGGAACTGCCTGAAGAGCTCAGAGACAGAATTGTGGCAAGGCACGCATCTGGCCAAGGTTAAAAAAAAAAAAAAAAACATTCTGCTGCATTTAAGGTTCCTAAGAGCACAGTGGCCTCCATAATCCTTAAATGGAAGACGTTTGGGACGATCAGAACCCTTCCTTCCGGCCAAACTGAGCAATCGGGGGAGAAGAGCCTTGGTGAGCGAGGTAAAGAACAACCCAAAGATCACTGTGGCTGAGCTCCAGAGATGCAGTCGGGACATGTGAGAAAGTTCTAGAAAGTCAACCATCACTGCAGCCCTCCACTAGTCGGGGCTTTATGGCAGAGTGGCCCGACGGAAGCCTCTCCTCAGTGCAAGACATGAAATCATGGAGTTTGCTAAAAAAAAAAAAAAAAAAAAAAAACACCTGAAGGACTCAAAGATGGTGAGAAATAAGATTCTCTGGTCTGCTGAGACCAAGATAGAAACTGTTGGCCTTAATTCTTAGTGGCATGTGTGGAGAAAACTAGGCACTGCTCATCACCTGTCCAATACAGTCCCAACAGTGAAGCATGGTTGTGGCAGCATCATGTTGTGGGTGTTTTTCAGCTGCAGGGACGGGGAGACTGGTTGCAATCAAAGGAAAGATGAATGCGGTACAGGGATATCCTGGACGAAAACCTTCTGTTTTTGAATGGCCCAGACAGAGCTCCGACTTAAACCCAATTGAGCATCTCTGGAAAGACCTGAAAATGGCTGCCCACCAACATTCACCATCCAACCTGACAGAACTGGATAGGATCTGCAAGGAGGAATGGCAGAGGATCCCCAAATCCAGGTGTGGAAAACTTGCTGCATCATTCCCAAAAAGACTAATGCCTGCATTAGCTCAAAAGGGTGCTTCTACTAAATACTGAGCAAAGGGTCTGAATACTTATGGCGATGTGATATTTCAGTTTTTCTTTAATAAATCTGCAAAAATGTCAACAATTTCATTTTTTTTTTTAACTGAAAAATTAACAAATGATTTTAGTAAATGGCTGCAATATAAAAAAAGTGAGAAATTTAAGGGGGTCTGAATACTTTCCGTACCCACTGTGAGTGTGTGTGTGTATAAAAAACATTTTCCAGTCCCCTCCAAAAGTATTAAAACGGTACGATCAATTTCTTTGTTGTATACTGAAGACATCTGTGTTTCAGATGAAAAGATGAATATAAGACAAAGATCCGAATTCCAGCTTTTATTTCATTGTATTTACATCTGGATGTGTTAAACAACTCAGGACAGAGCACCTTTTGTTTGAACCCACCCACTTTTCAAGTGCGCAAAAGTATTGGAATGCATGACTGATGGGTGTTTCTATTTGCTCAGGTGGTGCCTTTTAGATTGCTTAAACATTCGCTAGTGCTTTTTTTTGGCTTTGTGTTTCACCTGTGAAAACTGCATTTGCTGTTAAGCAAAATACCAGAGAGCTGTCTATGGCAAAAAGCAAACCATTTTGAAGGTGAGAGAAGAGGAAAAAATTACAATCAGCGCTCTTGCACAAATATTGGGCATAGCCAAGTCAACAATTTGGAATGTCCTGATAAAGGAAGAAACTACTAGTGAACTGAGCAACAGACATCGAACAGGTCGGCCAAGGTTATCAACAGCAGTTGATGAGAGAAACATTGTAAGAGCTGTGAAGAAACACCCAAACACATCAGTGTCAACCTCCACAGGGCAGGGGTGAAGGTATCACAATCCACTGTTCGAAGAAGACTTCGAGAGAAGAAATATACAGGCCATACCACAAGATGAAAACCGCTCATCCGCAAAACAAATAGGAAAGCCAGATTTGATTTTGCAAAGAAGTATGGAGAGGAGCCACAAAAGTTTTGGAACAAAGTTTTATGGACTGAAGACAGCAAGATTAACCTCTACCAAAGTGATGCAAAGCCCAAATCATGGAGAAAGAAAGGATCTGCTTATGATCCAAAACACACACACAAGCTCATCTGTGAAGCATGGTGGAGGTGATGTTATGGCTTGGGCTTGCATGGTTGCTTCTGGAACGGTCTCACTTGTCTTTAGTGATGATGTAACTCATGATGGTAGCAGCAGAATTAATTCTGAAGGCTACAAAACCAATTCTTCTGGAAATTTACAGAAAAATACATCCAAACTAATCGGGAGAAGCTTCATCATGCAACAAGACAATGACCCAAAACACACTGCCAACACAACAAAGGACTTCATCAAGGGGAAAAAGTGGAAGGTCTTAGACTGGCCAAGTCAATCACCGGACCTTAACTCAATAGAGCATGCATTTTACCTGTTGAAGAGGAGACTGAAGGGAGAAACCCTGAGAAACAAACAAGAACTGAAAGAGGCTGCAGTCAAGACCTGGAAAGGCATTTCAAATGAAGAATGCAACAGTCCGGTGAAGTCAATGGGTCGCAGGCTTGATGCAGTTATTGCAAGTAAGGGTTACGCTACCAAATATTCAATGTTATTCACTTTGAGTTTATTTAATAATGTATTTTCCAATAGTTTTGCTCACTTGAAAAGTGGGTGGCTTCAAACAAAAGGTGATCCGTCTTGAGGTGTTTTACACATCTCGATGTAAATGCCATGAAATAAAAGCTGGAATTGTGTACTTTTGGTTCATATTCATCTTTGATCTGAAACCCAAATGTCTTCAGTCTACAACAAAAAAAAGGAATTGACCTTGCCGTTCCAATAATTTTGGAGGAGACTGTATATGGATGTTCCCAATGCTTCGACGCACAAGCAGATACAGTTCATGCACGTGTTCTGGAAATAATAGTACAAACCCCAATTCCAATTAAGTTGGGATGTTGTGTAAAGGCAGCACGGTGGACGATTGGTTAGCACATCCGCCTCACAGTTCTGAGGACCGGGGTTCAGATCCCGGCTCCGCCTGTGGGGAGTTTGCATGTTCTCCACATGCCTGCGTGGGTTTTCTCTGGGTACTCCGGTTTCCTCCCACATCCCAAAAACATGTGTGGTAGGTTGATTGAAGACTTTAAATTGCCCATAGGGGTGAATGTGAGTGTGAATGGTTGGTTTATATGTACCCCGCGATTGGCTGGCGACCAGTTCAGGGTGTACCCCGCCTTTCGCCCCAAAGATGGCTGGGATAGGCTCCAGCACGCCCACGACTCTAGTGAGGATAAGCGGAATGGAAGATGGATGGATGGATGGATGGATGTTGTGTAAAATCCTCTTCAACTTATATTCCACTGAATACCCAACAAAGACAAGCTATTTAATGTTATAAGTGCAAACTGATACTTTTTTTGGGGGGGGGATATTCACTCATTTTGAAAATGATGCCTGCAACACAGTCCAAATAAGCTGGGACAGGCGCATGTTTACCACTGTGTTACGTCACCTTGCCTTTTAATAACACTCATAAGCGTTTAGGAACTGAGGACACTAATTCTTGAAGCTCTGTCAGTGGAATTCTTCCCATTCTTGCTTGATCTACAACTTCAGTTGCTCAACAGTGTGGGGTCTCCGTTGTCGTAGTTTGCACTTAATCTTGTGCCACAAATTTTCAATGGGAGACAGGTCGGGACCTCTGGCATGCCAGTCCAGTACTCACACTTTTACTATGAAGCCACGCTGTTGTAAGACGTGCAGAATGTGGCTTGGCATTGTCTTGCTGAAATAAGCAGGGACATCCCTGAAAAACATGTTGCTTGGATGGCAGCATATGTCACTCCAAAACCTGTATGTACCTTTCAGCATGAATAGTGTGTTAGGAGAGGCCTCCTTCAGGCACATATTTTAGAAGGGTTCAGGCCTGGGTCTTAGTTGTTACTGCTGTAAGTTTTCCACTGCTACAGCCTTGAATTTCTCTATCTATGCACCCTAAGCTTGCTCAACCAGAAAAAAAAAACAGTTAAGACAGCTGAGTAACACAGGAAAAGTGCTGAGACATTGTTGGGGTGTGTCACACCCTTGCCAGTGTGTAGACCAAGACAGGATAAAAGGAGGTTATAAACTAGGGGGTGACACTTTCCAGCCGCCATGCAGAGTCTGTCTCCCAGAGCTGTGATATAAACTCTTCTGGCATTAAACACCCTTAACTGAGAAAATACAGTCTTCTGGTAGTTAATGTTAATTTTAGTGTAGCAGACATTGAAGAAAGATCGAGCAGAAGTCTGGACAGAACTTCAAAAGTGCCTTTACAGATGTGTAAGTTACCCATGACTTAGGCACTAACACACACCAGACCATGACATATGCTATCTTTTTAATTTTGTGCTGACTACAATCTGGATGGTCCTTTTCCTCTTTGGCCCAGAGGAGACGACGTCCACAATTTCCAAAAACAATTTGAAATGTTGACTCGTCAGACCACAGCACACTTTTCTACTTTGCGTCAGTCCATCTCAGATGAGCGTGGACCCAGAGAAGCCTGTGGCGTTTCTGGGTATTGTTGATATATGGCTTTCGCTTCGCATGGTAGAGTTTTAACTTGCATTTGTAGATGTAGCGACAAACTGTGTTAACTGACAATGGTTTTCTGAATTATTCCTGAGACCACGAGGCAATATCCTCGACACAATGATGGCAGTTTTTTATGCAGTGCCGCCTGAGGGATCAAAGGTGATGGGCATTCTATGCTGATTTTCGACCTTGCCGCTTACGAGGAGGGATTTTTCCACATTCTCTGAATTTTTTTATAATATTATGGACTGCAGATGATAAAATTCCTAAATTCCTTGCAATTGTACGTTGAGAAACATTCTTAAACTGTTCTGACTCTTTCCTCACGCAGTTGTTCATAAAGTGGTGAACCTTGCCCCATTCTACACCCGTGGAACATTCTCCACAGTAAGAGTATTCTTCAACTTTCCCAGTGTTTTGTTGCCCCTGTCCCTTTTTTTTGTGTTGCAGGATCAAACTCAAAATGAATGAATATAACAAAAAAACAATAACATTCATCAGTTTCAACATTAAACATCTTGTCTTTATAGTGTATTCAAATGAATGTAGGTTGAAAACAATTTGCAAATCATTGGGAATTGGGGTTTGTACTTGGCCTCTGTTTTTGGTTCACCTACCAAACGTTGTGATTTGTCTTTCAATAATAATGTCTCCAGATCATAGGAGCGTGAAGAAAGCAAAAGTGAAACGGGGGTAAAGCGAAGGATGAAACGGGGGCGCGTACCTCGGCACAGCTCCCAGGACGATCAAATTGGCTTTCTGCTTATTATTGCCAATTACAGCATTCTTCATGTCACTGTGGAGGAAAACACAATCCACAAAGAGATGCATGACAACAGCGATAATGTAGATTTGCCTTTAGTCAGATTTGTCAAGAAAAGAAAGAAGCTAAATATACAAACACAGATTTACGCAATCCAATTGCGCAAGGTATTTTTGCTGCACGAGTATGATCATTGATATGTTTCCTGTGTTCTGCAAGCGGGTCAAACATTATCAAATGGCGGGCTGTTGGGAAAGTACAGATGACAGCAGGCTGTAACCAGAGCTAGCCAGTTCTCTTCAGAGGTTAAAAATAAAAAGGGAAAGTTAATTCACACCGAGATGTTGTTCTGAAACAGACTATCACGTAAACACTGGAAGTTCCAAAAAAGGGGAAAAATACATTTTGTGTTTGAATTAGGGATTGAACAGACTAGTTGACTTTACCACTCGAATGGCTTTAAGAGCATGATGTCAAACTAATCGCTAATCACGTGTTTTTGGTTTGAGGAGGAGGCAGAGCCGCTTCCAGCAACAGATGGGGTGCCCTGGATGAAATTAGTCTGTCACCTTAATTTAGGGTCTTCTATTTCTGAATGCTCTGTTTCAGTAAGTGAGGCACTTAAGGGGGAAAAAAATTCCAGGCTCAAGCAGGATTTTGAACATTTTTTTTCGGCCCACACTCTCAAAGAGGAAGGACAGCAGTCATTGGAATTATCTCTTATTCTATTGTATACGAAGAGGTCCATGATTATTTCCAAAAGCCGCAAATGCTGCCCATGCAGAACCCACTAACGTGGTGGGCCAAGGACGAAGACGGGTTTCCCCGTTCGGCCAAGTTGTGCAAATGTTACCTGTATGTCACAATGGCAAGCACACCAAAGCTCTCGCCTCGGATTTTGTTTCTGGCTGGAAAAACCATCACGTCACTGTCAGCAGGGCAGTACTTCACTCAGCTGAGTCGATCCTCTGTTGTTCTAATGTGTATGTTCTGCATAAATTGGGTGTATGAGCTGTCCATTCTATGTGAATATACTGTAGATCATTGCAAAGCAATCCGTTACTCATGGGATTTTTTTTTTTGTGTGATTTTTTTTTTAACTAAAGTACTGTACTGAAAAAAATATCAATAACATAATCTGCAACTAGTCGACATTGTCTCAACTTTCATCACATTAGTGTTGACTGAAGGGAAGAAGAGTGAGAAAAAAAAAAAAAAAAAAAAAAAGTCATCCAACCTCTAGCTTGAATTAAAGCTCCCCAGCTGGTGATATGGGATGAACTTACATGACTCCCTGCAGCACTTTCTGTGGGTCGGGGTCGAACAGGCGGTCCACATAATGGCGACTCGTGGCAGTGACTTCCTGCAGTACAACAGGAAAAGTAGAAAACAATGATTAAGTAGCTGTGTACATGTATTTCTTAACTGTTGTGTTCCAATTACAGTCGTAAGCAAGGCTTTCAATACTTTTGTATCCCCTTGTATGCCACAGGCCTTAAGTTGCCTGCACCAGCTCCAGCAGCTGCATGTGACACCTCTCTGAACGTTTTGTTTTTGTCAGTGACAGCCAGAACCATCCACACAACGTGTGACCTCGCCACGGTGCCAACTGCAGCGTTAGCTCAATGAGTAAGACCTGGCAATCGCCGACACCAACTCCCATGCATTATAAAGAATCCATAAGAAGGGTTAGTTTGAGATTTTGGCCAGCCTACTAACCTCAAACTAAACTTGCAAATGACGTAGAAAGGCGCACGTACCTTCCACCATGCACATTATGGTTCATAAATAAATAAATCCTAGTTGGCTTCAGCATTAAGGGGAAACAACTGTAGATACTTGGAGGGATACATATCTTATTCGTGCAATGCGTACCGAACTGTTCATTATATTTTAAAAGAAACAGTTGTGACAACTCGTAGCTGTTAGCCGCTAAGTCATTCCGGGTGACAGTGATAGCTCGTCATTCGCTCGTTTCGCTTCATCCAATAGGCGACGGACGAGAGGACACCGCTGATCGCCGTTGTATACCTTCACGTGTTTCCAACGTCCCCGCCTGCGTGTGCGAGCGATGTGATTGAAACGAGTGCTCACTTTCTGGTAAGCGCGACAGTAGGCGGACCGCACCGCAAACATCGCTACATGTTGCAGAGCCATTGACTTAGCCTCCATGCTAACGGGGGGGGGGCATCCAGTTGTTTTAGTTTGACAACTACATATGTATGCAAACTACTTGATCTTCACCAATTACAATATGAAGGTGGCAGAGTGCAAATTAAAACAACTAATTGAATCGATGAGAGTGACACTCACAGACAGCACACTGACGCGGAGAGGGGCCTCCAACAAGCACGCCATCTCTCGTCCCCCGATCGAGCGCCCCGATCGGAGCAACACTTTGCAGGCACTCCGCCCCCCAGAGCAGCTTTAGGTGGCCTCTTAAAAAGAAATGCCGTAAAATCAATCAAGTCTTGGTTTGTCTTTTTAATTCAAAAATAATGTGAAGTGTATCCCCCTGCGGGCACAAATGTAATGGCGAGCTCAAAGTAACACCGCTAACTTAGCGTGTTGTCTGACAGGCAGGCAGGCAGTGGATTTGTCAGTCAAGTAAACGTAAGCGTGACGTAAGTGGTCACTCTGAAGTAGTTTCGTCACATTAAAAACCCCAATAAAACAGCAAACAGGGAATACAAACAAAATACGCATAAAAATTGCATCCAAATAATCTATGTTCTTATTTAATGTTTTCATTTTCATCCAAAATGGCTTCTGTTAATAATTGTTGAATCTACTACTTCTGATCAAAATCGGAGGCGCCTGTTTTTGACCTGCTGCGCAGGCGCACTGGGCTGTAAACGCGGGGTGGGAAGTTTCGTCGATCAATTGTACGGTTTTCAGCAAAACATGGACTTTTTCATCACGATTTGGGGACTTTACGGCGTGTAAAAGCGGCGCGGCGTCCTCCGTGGCCCCTCGTACGCCTCCGTAAGTGGTGTGTGTTGCTTAAAAGAACAATCGTTCAAATAGCGCGTGTTCTTCGCCAGAATGGCGATATGGACTCCGATTGAATAATTAAAAAAACGCACATTGCGCGGTTATTGGGCCTTTTTTTGTCGACACGTAAAGACAAATTCAATTAGAAACCTATGCCATTATCATATTTATTTGCTGTGTATGCTCAAAAATATTTTTGGCGATAGTTTAAATCAGGGATTTCCTGGGGGTTGATACTTGATAGAGTCGCTCTCTGGTGATTGCGAACTCCTGTTGAAATGCAGGTTTTGTACTGAGCAGAAGTGAGAGGAGTTTGCGTGTTCTCCCCATGCATGCATGCATGCTTGCTTGCTCCCATATTCCCAAAACATGCGGGTTAGGTTCATTGAAGACTTCAAATTATCCCTAGGTGTGAGTGTGACTCATTTCTGGATGTGTGCCCTGCAATTGGCTGGCGACCATTGCAGTGTGTACTCACGCCCTCTCGCCTGAAGTCATCTGGGATCACCAGCGACCCGAATGAGGATAAGTTTTATAGAATGGGTGAATGGATTGTTGTGCCAGCTAGCGTGGGTGTAGCTCAACTTCCCAAACTGACCATGTCGTCTTTCTTTCGGCAGCAAAGGAGTTGAGACTCAATCAAGATCGCCTCGGCTGGTTGCGGCCATGAAGATTGCAGTGGAGGGCTGTTGCCATGGCGAGCTGGACAAGATCTACGAGACCATCGCCTACCTGGAGAAGAAGGAAGCCGTTAAAGTGGACCTGCTGCTTTGCTGCGGCGACTTCCAGGCCGTGCGCAACGAGGGCGACCTCAAGTGTATGGCGGTGCCTGCCAAGTACAGAACCATGCAGACCTTTTACAAGTCAGTCTCTTTGCATTTTGTATTTTATTTTTTTAAAGACACAAGTGGGCCTATTTTTAAACACCATCATCTTTGTTATAGGTACTATTCTGGAGAGAAAAAGGCTCCAGTTCTTACCATCTTCATCGGCGGTAACCACGAGGCCTCCAATCACCTGCAGGAGCTTTCTTATGGAGGCTGGGTGGCTCCCAATATATATTATCTGGGTAGGCACCGTCTGACAGCACATAGTTTCATTATAGCTACAAAGAAAATGACAAGCGGGGTGGCATGCATACTGATGTGAAAACATATTTCACATTAGGCCAGATTATCAGTATGCGTTAACCCCACGTAAACAGAGCTGCAGTGTTGTGGCATGCACAGATGAGTTAACTGCGATATCAGTATTGGCTTATAACCGATACATAAATGGACCGTCTGATGTTACATGGTTGCAATCACTAGCAGAGCCATCAAAGCCATAAGATAAAAAAAAAAAAAGTGCAGTGACTTGAAGTTCATACTGTAAATAAAGTAAGCATTCTGTAACATCCTGTTATTTCGTCTGCAGGTTATGCTGGGGTCGTTCGCTACAAAGGGATCCGAATCGGTGGCCTGTCAGGCATCTTCAAGTCACGTGACTACAGAAGAGGTACGTTCACTGTCAAAATGGACGCTATACTGTACACTGCAAAGCAGTGTGTTCATCAGGTGTGTTGGCCCTTTGCAGGTCACCACGAATTCCCTCCGTACAACCCCGAAACCCTCAGAAGCGTCTATCATGTGCGAAATATTGAGGTCTTTAAACTAAAGCAGGTAATCACCGTGCACTCAGCTTGGTTGCTCTCATGCACAATGCAAAATTGTACATTAAAGATGATGGTTTTTAACATGCAACATACAAACAAAAAGCAATCATATTTTTGTGTTATCCTAATGATAATGAATGAATGACTCCTAAAGATAATCACTTAGTGATCACTTACCATGTTTAACTAAGTGAATGCTTTATTTTGTTGAGTTTAGATCGGGTAGTACCCCCCACCCCGCCAAAACAAAAAAAAAAAGAATATGAGCTGAAATTACTGTAAAAATGTAACCACTGAGGTTGCAATTATTATTTGAATAACTTGAATAATTAGACAACACAAAAAGGTTGAAGCAAAATCTCTGCCCCGAAGCTTCGTCGTGATGATTTTTCCACAAAAATTAATGTAAATTCACATAGAAATAAGTTGTTGCAATAGTCCCGAGCCAAGAGGAAAGAATGCGTGAAGGACAGAGAACGTCTAAAGTTTGGGATCATTTCACTCTTAAAAAAAAAAAGTGTCTACTGCAAAGCCGAACTGGGTTACACAACTCCCTATTTATTTATTTCATTTTGGTTGTACAGGTGATAGGTCACATTAATGGTGGAGAAAAGTTTTTACATGATTTATCTTGATCAATTTTTTATTATTATTTTTTTTTATCACAACAACTTGCCATTTGAAAAGGGATGTGTTGACCTTTTACGTATATCCATTATATATTTTGAAGGTATAGAAATTTTACATTTCTTAAAAAAAATCTGATATAATATTAAGCCTATAGCCCACACTGCTACTGCACATATTTGGTGAAGGAGAGGTCTTAAATTTGATGGAAGTGGACTTTTTCTTGGAATATGGATTTGATTATGAACAAAAGCATGATTACTTGAGTACTTTTTCGCCATTGGAAATGGCCGCCTTTCTTTTTCTGCCTCTGGAAACTGAACAGGAACACAGCTTAATCTCTCCACCAGTTTTTTGTTTTCAAATACATACTCCTCATCGGGGAAAAAAAGGAAAGAATTAAAAGCATAAGTGTCCATTCCCAATCAGATCCGCATGCCCGTCGACATTTTCCTGAGCCACGACTGGCCTCGCGGTATCTATCATCATGGGCCCACGGAGGATCTGCTGCGGAAGAAGAAGTTTCTGCGACATGAGGTAGAGTCCAACTGTCTTGGGAGTCCGGCCGCCGCCGAGCTCCTGGAGCACCTGCAACCAAGCTACTGGTTCTCGGCGCATCTTCATGTCAAGTTTGCTGCCCTGAAGCAGCATCCTGTAAGACTTGACGGTTAACCCACAACCGCTTAAATTGTTTTGGATGTTATTATTTATGAGATATCTTTCCTACATGGTTAAAGCCTAAACCCAACGCTGCGCCGCGGGCCACCAAGTTCCTGTCGCTAGATAAATGCCTGCCCTATCGGGAATTCTTGCAGGTAAGGGAACGTCGTGTTGCGTGGCAGTCAAGAGACAGTGGCTGTAAATTGACACGCACATCGTTGTGGTAGATCGTGGACGTACCGGAAAGGGCCGGTTCATCCGACAATTTGGAATACGACCCCGAGTGGCTCGCCATCCTAAAGGCCACCAACGATCTGCAGAGGACCACCCCTCATCCCTGGAACCCTCCGGAGAATAATGGCCTGCATGAACGGTACACACATCTTCTTATGAATAAGTCTTCACTCTTATTATTTTCATTGCTTAATAGATTTATTAAACTGCCTGGCAAAGAAATGAGAAAACATAACTGGCATCACAAAGTGCTTTGATACCGACTATCGATTTTAATGAGCTCTCAACATTTTACCATTTTGAACTGGAAACTGAATTCACAAAATCCACGGTTCGGTTCGTATCTCGGTTTTGTGGCGGCGGTTTTCGGTTTGGTATATGTTGACTCTCAAGAAAAATTAATTCTGTCTTGTATATTTTGTATTATTAGTGTCATTATTTGTAATCATACATTTTATATTTTTGTTTGGCGGTTAAGCGCGAGATTTTTCAAATGTAAAACAAGTGCCTTGGCTGAACAAAGGTCGACTGTTGACAATTCTATGTGAATGAGCTCGGCTTATGCATAGAGTTTTCATCTTTGTTACTAGCAGCATTGATATTATATATGCTTTCAGTCGGGTCCATAAATATTAGGACATGAAATGATATTTTTGTCTCCAACACCACCACAATGGTTTTGAAGTGAAACAAACAAAATGTGCTTGCGGCAGACTTTCAGGTTTAATTTGGGGTATTTATCTCCCAACCAGGTAAATGGTGTAGGAATTACAATAGTTTGTGTTTCTGTATCCCACTTTTTAAGGCTAGCTCGCTACATCTTGCTAGCATTGTGCATGCCTGGGTGAAGCAAAGTTGAAAAAAACAAAAACAAATTCAGAATCAGGTTGAAAATCAAAACACCTCAGTCACGAACATCAGCACGGCTCCAGGAATTTTTTTTTCCTCTCCTAGGGCTAAGAAGGGCTTGACTGATACGTGGGGGTGCTGAGAAAATAATCGATTTCATGACTTCAGTTACTTCATAAGGAGGATACCCATTTTTTTGTTTGTTTCAATAAAAGCAGCTATGGCCAGTCACTGACAGCGTAGTGGTACATTCGCCTGACTTTGGTACGGGCAGCGTGGGCTCAGTTCCCACTCAGTGACGGTGTGAATGTGAGTTTGAATTGTTGTCTGTCTCTGTGTGCGCTGCGACTGTCTGGCGACCAGTTTAGGGTGCAGTCCGCCTTTCGCCGAAGTCTGCTGGGATAGGCTCCACCACCCCGTGACCCTGAACATCATAAGTGGGGTAGAGAATGTATGGATGGATGATTTTGGCCAAAGAATATTCAACAAAATAGTTAAGCCTAATACAAGTGACCACAGGGCACTGGCAAAAATGTTTCACATGCAAAGGTGACAGCACCAGACAGTGCCTATGCGCCTGCCAATAAGCAGAGAATACATCCAAAATGGGGCAACAAGTGTGTTTATTCAATACGCATAATGAATGAAAACTAACAACTATGCATTGGCAATATTGTTTTGATCACAACATAATAACGTAAGCAGTTCATATTCGTGAAATGAATAAAGCGCAACCACATTGCTGCAACAAAAAGTGCAAACCTTGTGTTTAATTATTTGGATCATAACTTCAGAAATGAAATGAATAATGACATTAATAACAGGCTGCAGTGCATGCCACTAATGATTCAAATATTAATATCATTAGGTAAAAAAATGGCTATAATCTGCAAATCCACAACTGGGAAGTGCAAGCATCATGTGCCAACTGGCACAATACATGTCATGCCCTGCTGTGCATTCATTACAGGACCTGGCTCATTTTTCCAATTTATTCATTCATTGCTTATCTGGGGTCGGGTCATGGGGGCAGCAACTTTAGCAGGGAAGCCCAGACTTCCTCGCCGCCAGCCACTTCGTCCAGCTCTTCCGAGGGGATTCCGAGGCGCGCCCAGGCCAGCTGGTCTCTCCACTGTGTCCTGGGTCGTCCCTGGCGCCCTCTGGCTGGGACACGCCTGGAACACCTCACTGGGGAGACGTCCAGGGGGCATCCTAATCAGATGCTAATCAAGCTACCTGAGCTGGCTCCTCTCAATGTGGAGGAGCTGCGGGTCTACCCTGAGCCCCTCCCAGATGGCCGCGCTTCTCACCCTGTCTCTAAGGGAGAGCCCGGACACCCTACGGAGGCAGGGGCGCCATCAGGGGGTGGCCACGACCACCCCTATGAATTTGTTGGCCACCCCACTCGCCAGTCAGTCACATACAGGGGTACAAACACACTACAACTCATCCACGAATGCCTTCGGCCAACCCACCAAAGAAATCTGTGGAGGCGCCCCTGTGCTTAGTAAACTCATTGCAGCCGCTCGTATCCTTTCTATCAGAGGAGGGAATTTGGTTCATCTCAGTTAGAAAAATGTGGGATCAGTACAATGAAAAAATGAGTGTTCAATATGGTGCGAGTGTCCAGATGAAAGTAAGGGCAACTTAATCAAAACAAAAGATTTCCACTCATTTCTGTACAACCTTACTTTGATACAACGGCTTTCAGTATGATTTACTGCAATTGTAACAGTAACAACAATGGGGAACAATTTTTTGGGGGAAAATCTGTTGTTAGATTTTTACGATAATTAAAACTAAAATTGGCACACTGATTCCAAGATTGCAGTCATTTTTTTTTTCTTGCATGTCAAGTTTTTCTCTCCACAGCTTACCTTCCAGATAAGCAAAATTCCACTGATTAGCTGTAGTAAGACTTACCAGCTGGTTACGATTAGACTCATCTACAGCTATGTGCCAACTTGTTTGTCCAGTCACAATTGAGACAGAGATGTGTGCAGCTCCCAATAGGTCAGTACTATCAATATCTGCACACAGAAAGCTAGCATAGTAGGAATTAAGAGAATTTGTGCCGTATCCTTTGAAAAACATAATAGTGTTAAATAAACATTGCAGTCCTGCCTGTTTATTTCATATTTCAATGTATGTCAATATTTGAAAAGTTTTATAAAACAAGCATATCTGTTAAGTACGGTATTTTTCACATTTTTTAAGAAAACGGGGCTGTATAATTCAAAAACTTGACGTGCTAGAGAAAAACAGATCGCTTTTGGATTCCGCACCCAAAATTGAGTTAAAAACAACTGTCAGCCCTAACTCAACAAAAAATGTGTTCCCCGGTGTAATCGACATAGTTTATGATGGCGGCTACTTTCCGACAAAGGCCAACATTTTTTTCATTTGTTTGAAAAAAACCTCAAGGCCAAGGAATATAAAACAATCAAATGAAAACCGTATGTATGGCAGAACTGAGTTAGCCTTTTTTTTGCTGCTTGACGACATTCTTACACCAATGCGAAAAGTGGTTTGTAACCTCGAAACGTCATGACAGGACTGTCGAGGACCTCTTGGTATTGCGAAATGAATACCTATCTGACAGTGTCAATTAAAAAATTCACAATATCATTTTATTGTGTATGTGTAGGCCTACCTAATGTTGTCGCCTCTCAGTGGTGGGTTCCTCCTCGTTGCCATCGTTTGTTCCAAAATCCTGAAAAAAACTGTTCTCATGGAGTAAAATCTAATACAACCTATTGGTTTTGTTGTCTTTTAGGTGGGACTTTACAGTCTCTGAAGAAGCACTGATGAAGGTAGTGGAGCAGCTCAGCGGCAAACTCGCCATCTCGGAAAACTTCAGTCGTACTGTACCGCCCTACGACCCAAGTAGCCCCCAGTACCACGCTGCCCCCAGCTACCACGCCAACCCCCAGACCACAGAGCTGTGCGCCACCCTAGGCCTCACGGACCTCTACACCCAAGCGGGCCAGGCCAGCGACATGAGCGGGGCTCAGGACTGCCCCCGCGAAGAGGAAGACGACACTCAGAGCTACGACGAGCCCAGCGAGTACATGACTGACGTTTCGGGCACATCAAACTCCTTCAATCCCGATGAGATCACTATAGAGGATGAGTGGGAGGAAGAGGAGGGTAAAGAAGAGCCCAAAAGCAGCGCTGATCCAAAACCGCCCTGTGGCGACACCCACACACCCTACCACATGGTCCTGCCCCCGCCCAAATTGGAAGCGTCGCCCATTCCCATGTCGCCTCTCCTGGATCTGGCTCCCCCCCGCCACTCCACACCCACCGTCCCTCGTCTTTCTCCAAGCGACATGGCGGGTGAGGGTTTCCTCAAACGGACCAGCGACGAAGCCGGTGATACAGGAAGCCGGACCACGACACCGCGAATCAAACGCCGGAACCAAATAATCTACGCCACAGTAGAGGGCGATTGCGACGAATAGCCAACAAAAAAGTTATTTTTTTATTAATGTATTAATTTCCTGCCTTTTTAATGGAGAGAAAATACGAGAAAAATTATGGCGTTTTAAAGACATTTTAAATGGTAATTTTTAGAAACACTATTTTTCTTTATTTTTGTAAATGTGATTTCAAGACAGCAGGAATGATCATTGGTTGTAAGATTAAAATATCCTTTAAAAACAAAACTTGTAATCTCATCAGGAAGAGTGAATGTTTATTTCCTTTCTCATTAATTTCCAACACATTTACAGATTCATACCTTTTTAATTATTTGAATGTGTTTTCAAGTCATTGCCAAGACAAAGCAGTGCAAACTAACAATTTAAATTAAATAGAAACTCTTAACAAATTGTGTTACACTGTTACAAACTTGTATGCAGCTGTAATATCAAGCCATGTTCAATCCAGATTTGACCGATTTGGATTTAGCACAGATATCCAATTGAACACACTTATACATATATTTATCAATACCATCATACCAGGTCTTTGTGTAGGAATTCTTACATTTTTTTCCCCACTTCCAACAACTAGGACACGCACACACCTACTCCAATCAATCCATTAATAAATTATTTCACTTTACTATTTCCTCATTCTTAATTCCATCCTCAATTGACAGAACTGAAAGTTTTTACGTAAGGAATCAATACTCCCTGTGCTCAGCTACATGTAATTATTAGTAAATATGGGTTTTTATGTGAGCATATGGATTGTGGCTTGAGCCTTTATTGGTGATATGGTGTAAGAAAGCACTGCAATAGCATTTTCTTTTTTGCTGTATGGAGTCTTGACAAAAACGAAAACAATGCACGCATAAACTGTGTTGCAGTTGGTTTTAGGACCACACAGATGAAGCGTGTCAAGCACATTTAGCCTTTTATTTGACCTCATCATATTGCTTCCTTCTTTGCTTGTTCACTTTGTAAAAGTGTAGGTTATCAGTGAGGAGTCAAGCTGAAATGATACAAGGCAGAATATTCACAATTTATGTCCTCCAGGTTGTTGTTGTGTTCTCTCCTCTTCTCCGCTGGCTTGATTCACTGATAAGGATGATCATTCAAGAAGGCTGGCTGATAGAGAAGGGATGCTTTTGGGCGGGAGGTCACATTGTGGGGAAAGGGGGTTGTGTGTGTGTGTGTGTGTGGTCTAGTTTCCGCCACAGCAAGCTCTGGTGGAGTGGGCATCAGGGTCCTGGAGGTTGACCCCCCTATGTCGTGCTGCATGCGTTGGGTTTTGAGTGTCTGTTTTTGGCATCTTTTTCGCTGCAGGAACACAAATAAGTATTAACAGACTTCCCATCAGGGCGTAAATATTTGTCACCCATGTTTGAAGTAATGTGTTACAAAAGTAACAGATTAACAGCCATGTAAAGTCATTCCTTAAAAACTGCTTTATAGTGGGCTTCCCGCGGAGATTATGTCCCTTTAAATATCCACCTTCGCCTGTCCTCAGTGACAAAAATTGTCACCTTTCCAAAAAGAAATGTTAAAGTTTTTTTCTCTGCCGCAGAGTGGTATCTAGGGCTGCACGATATGGCCCAAAACAAATATCTTGATAATATCAGGCTATATCGGGATACACGATATATAACTTGATATTCTGATTTCTCCTGTAAATCATTATATAAATGTTAAAAACAACCCAATGCCAAATCTTATCATCACCTCTCAGGAACATTTTGATTTTGTCAGTAACATTTGCATCTCAGCCAAAATAAAGGCATGCTACCAGAAGAACTCTAATCAATGTTAATGTCTTTTTTAGGCCATTGGAAAATCTAATCTAGTTTTGTTAAAGGACCATACATCCCTCCATCCATTTTCTGTACCGCTTTATCCTCACGGGCGTGCTGGAGCCTAACCCAGCTGTCTTCGGGTGAGAGGCGGGGTACACCCTGAACTGGTCGCCAGCCAATCGCAGGGCACATAGAAACAAACAAACATTTGCACACACATTCACACCTAAGGACAATTTAGATTCTCCAATCAACCTACCATGCATGTTTTTGGGATGTGGGAGGAAACCGGAGTGCCCGGAGAAAACCCACGCAGGGACGGGGAGAACATGCAAACTCCACACAGGCGGGGCCCCGGATTTGAACCCCGGTCCTCAGAACTGTGAGGCAGATATGCTAACCAGTCGTACACCGTGCCGCCAAGGACCATACAACCTGATGATATTTCTTGTAATGTGTCATTCTGTAAATAAAACTGTCACTACATTATTGTGTTTAGCAATTTAGTGCTAAGACATTGTATTGAATAAAACAAATTAAAAGTAAGTTTAAAAAATAAGCTTTCAATATTTTGTCACTCGAAACAAATCCATCCATCCATCCATTTTCTGAGCCGCTTCTCCTCCCTAGGGTCGCGGGCGTGCTGGAGCCTATCCCAGCTATCATCGGGCAGGAGGCGGGGTACACCCTGAACTGGTTGCCAGCCAATCGCAGGGCACAAACAAACAACCATTCACACTCACAGTCACACCTACGGGCAATTTAGAATCTTCAATCAATGCATGTTTTTGGGATGTGGGAGGAAACCGGAGTGCCCGGAGAAAACCCACGCTGGCACGGGGAGAACATGCAAACTCCACACAGGCGGGGCCGGGGATTGAACCCCGGACCTCAGAACTGTGAGGCTGACGCTCTAACCAGTCGCCCACCGTGCCGCTCGAAACAAATCAAAGAAAGAAAATATTATGCCTGTGAATATTCACATTCATCTCAAGGCATTGAATTGATTGAAACTGGACTGTTCTGTTTGTCTTCCAAGCTGTTTTGCCTCATCAGTTCATGCAACAAGGCTAAGTTAGGATGCACTAGCCAGTGTTTGTGTGGAAAAGTCAACTAGTAGTGCTCCAGCCTAGGCATGCCTTACACTTCACAACATTCCAGATGCAAAGACAAACATGATTGGTCAATCCCAAACCAGTACAGTCCTCTGAGAGGATGTTTTGGAGTGACTCTTAAATATATGTAAAGTGTTGATATGTTGCTTATGTATTAAACAGTGTAGAACCAACAGAAACAAATTTCTTTATCTGTCCAAATGCATCCCACACAAAATAACAGCCTAATTACTACATAATCCTTGGAAATATGTGGTTGGTTAAGCATATCGTAACTGTGAACCAGTGTAATTGTCATTTTAGTATTAAATACTGCCCCAAATCCAATAAACATTCAGCAAAATATGAATATTCAAACAAATGAAAACAGAAGATCATTTAATTTGAAGTTCTGCACTGTCCACGATCCAGCTGGTTCACGGCCATTTTAAACATTACCATAGGAGGAGCTACGGGACTTCCGGGGAGGGTACATCAGACCTCCCTCGATTTAAGCTAGCCTGGGGAGGGTCCTCGATGCTCGCTCCTCGCTCCTCCATGAACGTTTAAGACACTTGAGACGCTCCTTATATTATATGGGGGAGCAACAACAATTTCCGGGTCGCATTCAATGATTTGAGGAGCAAGGAGCTAGGAAAGTTGCATTTAAGGGACGTTAGATGCACCCAATAAATTGCCTTTTTTGGATTGTGATGTCCACTTTGGAGACGACAGGGGCTTCCATGTTGGGGTCTACAGAAAACCCACACACAACTGACCAATACTTACTTTTTGACTCACAACACCCTCTGGAACACAAACTGGGCATTATCAATAGCCTACAACACAGAGCTGATAGGATTCTAACCAGTCCACAGGCCAAGTAGAAAGAGCACAGACACGTGAGGGAGGCCTTTCTAACCTGTGGTTACCCCAGCTGGTCATTTGTGAAAAGTGCATCCAATTCCAGAAGCAAGGGGGATAAGAAAGAAAAGATTGACAGACAAAAATATCATCCGTCATTCCGTATGTTTCAGGTCTGTCTGAGAAACTCAAAGATTTTAAACCAACACAATATTCTGATACACGTCAATCATGGTAATACCCTGAGACAAAGGTTGGTACACCTGAAAAAACCGGACACCACACACGTAGGAAATCAATCCGGTGTATGCGGTCAAGTGCAGTGATGAATGCACAGATACATACAGTCGCCTCCAAAAGTATTGGATTGGCAAGGTCAATTCCTTTGTTTTAGTTGTATACTGAAGACATTTGGGTTTCAAATCAAAAGATGAATAAGAGACAAAAGTTCAGAATTCCAGCTTTTATTTCATGGTATTTACATCTAGATGTGTTGAACAACTCAGGACGGAGCACTTTTTCTTTGAACCCACCCACTTTTCAAGTGAGCAAAGGTATTGGAACATGTGACTGATGGGTGTTTCTACTTGCTCAGGTGTTGCCTTTTAGATTGATTTGCTTAAACATAAGATAGTGATTGTTTGGGTTTCACCTGTGGAAACTGCATTTGCTGTTAAGCAAACGAAGACCAGAGAGCTGTCTATGGGTTAAAAGCAAACCATTTTGAAGCTGAGAGAAGAGGGAAAATCGTTTATTTGATTTTGCAATGCTATTGAACAAACATTGGGCATAGCCAATACAACAATTTGGAATGTCCTGAAAAAGAAAGAAACTACAAGTGTACTGAGCAACAGACATCGAACAGGTCGGCCAAGGGTATCAACATCAGTTGATGACAGAAACATTGTGAGAGCTGTAAAGAAACACAGTGACATCACAGCCAATCTCCGCAGGGCAGGGGTGAAGGTATCACAATCCACTGTTCGAAGATTTCGAGAGAAGAAATATACAGGCCTTACTACAAGACGCAAACCACTCATCAGCAAAAAGAATCCAGGCCAGATTGGATTTTGCAAAGTAGTACAGAGATGAGCCACAAACGTTTTGGAACAAAGTTTTATGGAATGATGAGACCAAGATTGACCTCTACCAAAGTGATGGAAAGCTCAAAGTATGGAGAAAGAGAGGATCTGCTTATGATTCAAAACACACAAGCTCATCTGTGAAGCGTGGTCGAGGTCATGTCACGGCTTGGGCTTGCATAGCTGCTTCTGGAACAGGCTCACTAGTCTTTATTGATGATATAACTCATGATCCTAGCAGCAGAATGAATTGTGAAGTCTACAAAACAATTTTATCTGGCAATTTGCTGAAAAAAAGCATCCAAACTAATTAGGAGAAGCGTTACCATGCAACAAGACAATGACCCAAAACACACAAAACTCAGTGCTCTATTCTGCAAACAGATATTGCTGAAATTTAAAGAAATTGCTGATATATAATATTAAATACAGTGTATGTCCCCTCCTCTTGACTGACGTGTGTAATAATAACTTAATTCATTTCCAGGTTTCAGACTGTCCCGTGTGTGGCTGTGTCTTACATTTTATCAATTGACAAACACACATTCATTTTCTTTTCATAGTTGGGTAGGGCAGAGAAGAGGGGCGACTAGCACAGTTGCGCCAGTACCCGGCGTCCACCTCATTATGTCTCGTGCCAGAGGACCCTGAATGAGATGTAAATGTGCCCAATGTGCAAAATATGTATAGTGTGAGTAATACAAATGTGCAGTGTGTGTGAAGTAAGAGGCTAGACTCCTGCGGTCACAGCCTGGCCCATCTGGCTGGAAGACCAAAGAGAACGTGGGCAACACCCAACATGCATGAGTTTTCTGGATGGGTGGAGGGAGTGTGCTGCTAACTGTGAGAGGCACACCATCAGAGAGTGAAGGATTACGTGAGGATTTGTACTTGATAGTCGCGCTATAGTCATTTTATACATCTCACGTGGAACAACCTGCGATATATCGAGTATATTTGGTACATCCCCTAGTGGTTTCGATCACATAATAAAAATTCAACTTGAACTTTTATGCAGATGACACCCAGCTCCACCTCCCCACTAAACCCACCACATCACTCTTGTTCCCTCCTCCTTACTGACTGATTCTCTGAACTCAAACACTGGTTCTCGTCCAACTTTCTACAACTCAGTGATAAAACGGAACTCTTACTAGTAGGTACCAAGTCCATGCTAGCCAGAGTTGAGTTTTTACATTACACTTGATAATTCCACCGTTTCCTCCTCCTCTCAGGTTACGAGTCTGGGTGTCATCCTCGACAGCACATTCAGCATCACTCGGTCTCCATACGTTCACTTAAGAAACATCAAACGTCTCTGTCTAACCCCCACCTCCCAAACTGCCGCTGTCCTGGTTCATAGCTTTGTCACTTCCCGCCTGGATTACTGCAACTCTCTCCTGTTCGGTCACTACAAAAACTACAGCTTCTCCAGAACTCTGCAAGGACCGCCTCCACTCACCACATCACTCCAGCCTTGCAACAAATCCATTAGCTCCGTCTAATACCGCATCCAATATAAAATACTGATCTGCACCTTCAAGGCCATCAATAACCTCGCCCCACCATATCTTGCTGACCTCCTTTATGTTGCCATACCTTCCCAAAGTAACACACTACAATTCAAGACAGTAGCACTGTAAGACAACTACAGTAATGACTCAAATGAGTGTACCAAGTAATATATAATACTGTACATTACATTTTGTGGACTGTGGAGGTTGTTTGACTGAGATGAACTGCAACTCACCGATGGCCAGGAAAAGCTCGTTGACGTTCATGGCAGTCTTGGCCGAGGTTTCCATGAAGAGCAGGCTGGTGTCGTCAGCGTACGTCTGTGCTTCCTTCACCAGTGAAAAGACACGCAAGGAAACAAACATTAACAAGTCGAACAGTTTGGAAACCAACCAAAATTGTTCTGGGAAGCATAAGCCGTGCAAACCATCATTATGTTTTATGTCAGAAAATATTGTGAGACTCCAGCTCAGTGAATTCTGAAAGGTTAACTTTAGTGTACACAGAAAGGTGTCATTTATTGTACCACTGAAACAAAAATGTAATTTACTGCTAGGAAAGTGTCTTATTTCCTCAGTACAATACAAGTAATGCAATTAATTAATATCAATTACATACAGACGACACAACTACACTTAATTCAGCAATAAACACAAATTCGGACAGAATCACAACACATACATTTTCCTGTTACCGCTCCATTTGTGTCTGTCAGAAGTCATCAAAATGAAAGTAGTTTTACTGTATTTTTTTTAAATTAATTAGATTTTATTTTATTTTTTTATTCGGACAGAATTACAATCAATCATCCACAGAATTCCAAGGGCACAACAACAAAATAAAATATGGTAATTTCATAAAGCTGACCGAAAGGCTCAGGGCGTAAGCTAAAAGCTTATAAATGCCCTAACCCAAAACAATCTTCTGATCAAAGATGATAAGAAGACATGATTTCTGTTGTGACCTTTTCAACAAAAAGACAAAAAAAGAAAGAGAAAAACAGACACATAACCAAGTAAACAATGGATAATCTTCATCAACAATAACAGCAAGTAGGGAAAAACCTAAATACAAAAAACAGCCGCCAAAATAGGTTACAAAAAACAGAAAATTCAAGCAAAATCCATCAATCAAAACCTACAATTTCAGTTCTGTGTATAGTTTAACCATCCAATTTATATTTTAGCATATGCAGTTTTAACTTTCTTTTAAATTGTGCAGCTCTTCCACATTCTCTTAATTCATCAGGTATTAGTGAGGATAAGCGGTACAGAAAATGGATGGATGGATGGACCATTCCACAACTTCAACCCACAGACGCATATGCACATGCTTTTCAGTGTATTGTTGACTGTTTAAATGTCAATATCCCTCTTAAAACAAATTGCCCATCTTTATCATTAAATCTTTTTGGATGTTTAATGGTAATAAACTATGCAGTTTTAAATTCCACCAAATCCTGTGTGTAATTTGCAAAAATAACATGTTCTATTTTGGTTTCATCTGACAATATGACATTCTCCCAATCCTCTTCTGGATCATCCAAATGCTCTCTAGCAAACTTCAGACGGGTCTGGACATGTAATGGCTTAAGCAGGAGCACACGTCTGGCACTGCAGGATTTGAGTCCCTGGTGGCGTAGTGTGTTACTGATGGTAGCCTTTGTTGCTTTGGTCCCAGCTCTCTGCAGGTCATTCACTAGGTCCACCCGTGTGGTTCTGGGATTTTTGCTCACCGTTCTTGTGATCATTTTGACCCCACGGGGTGAGATCTTGCGTTGTGTCCCAGATCGAGGTAGATTATCAGTGGTCTTGTATGTTTTTCATTTTCTAATAATTGCTCCCACAGTTGATTTCTTCACACCAAGCTGCTTACCTATTGCAGATTCAGTCTTCCCAGCCTGGTGCAGTTCTACAATTTTGCTTCTGGTGTCCTTTGACAGCTCTTTGGTCTTGCCTTAGTGGAGTTTAGAGTGTGACTGTTTGAGGTTGTGGACAGGTGTCTTTCATACTGATAACAAGTTCAAACAGGTGCCATTAATATAGGTAACGAGTGGAGGACAGAGGAGCCTCTTAAAGAAGAAGTTACAGGTCTATGATAGCCAGAAATCTTGCTTGTTTATAGGTGACCAAATACTTATTTTCCACCACATTGTCTCTCATAGGCGAGGTATACCGATAATGAAAATTACAGGCCTCTCCCATCTTTTTCAGTGGGAGAACTTGCACAATTGGTGACTGACCAAATACTTTTTTGCTCCGTTGTAATTGAAGACTCTAAATTGTCCGTCGGTATGAATGTGAGTGCAAATGGCTGTTTGTTTATGTGCCCTGCGATTGGCTGGCAACCAGTTCAGGGTGTACCCCGCCTCCTGCCCGCAGTAAGCTGGGATAGGCTCCAGCATACCCGCGACCATAGTGAGGATAAGTGGTGTAGAATATGGATGGATGGACGGACGGACGGACGGATGTTTGGCACTGTGGAGCACTCCGTCATGCGATGTGCTCACTCACCGGAAACGATCATCCATCTTGTACAGTGGATGACTATAAAATTTGACACTTGTATGACATTTTTACTTAAAACATAGCCTTTACTGTATAATAAAGGTGTTATGATGGTGACCATTTCACAGTGGAACAGACTAACTCACATTATATATTTTTTCCTATGGGGATGTTGGGAAACTTCCAACATGCCATTTTCCGCCACTGCAGATGTCAACATGGTTTTATGTGTGCAAGAAATCAAAATGACTGTATTATTCCTAAAGTAATAGTGTCAGTCGTATTACAGTGCCACTTATTGGTCCAAATATGTAGCTGGATACCCCAGTACAATTAATAACATTCAAAATCAACATTTCTGCCTTTACAAGGAAAATAATATTCAGTTTTGATAGGTGTTTTTGTCATTTTAGGGTTTGAGTGGTTGGGGGTACGGGGCGCGCTTACCTCATATTCTACTAGTCTCTTCTCGGCCAGGTCGGCCTTGTTGCCCGCCAAAGCAATGACAATGTTGGGACTGGCCTGCCTCTGCAGCTCCTTCACCCAGGCTTTGGCCCTCTCAAAGCTTTCCTATGCAAGTTAACACAACGCAACACACACACACAACATACACAGTGGATAATGACGCAGTAAAAGGCATTATTTAATATCAACACTCATCGACCACTTTATTAGGTACACATCGCAGCCAAAAACCAGAGCAGCATCACACTGCAATATGGCGTATAGACATAACTTGGTGTTTCTTTTTTGTATTTTTTTTGTGGGTTTTGTTGGGTTATTTTTTTGTAGGTCTTTTTTTGGTGGGGGACATTTTAAAATGTTTAGATTTTACAGTGGTTAACTCATTTGTTACACTAGTATGACAATGAAATCACCTACACATTAGATCTTTGTCATTCATCATTAACATTAAGACTGAATGCGTTGCTGTTTTTATGTCTTAATATTTGGGCCAACTTCTTTAAACTCTTATATGAACCCCAGTCCACAGAACTGTGAGGCAGATGTGCTAACCAGTCAACCACCGTGGCGCCATAGCCTTGTCTAATAGAAAAAAAAAAAGTGCTTTGCCGCTAACTTGTGGCATCCATAGGAAATTACAAACGTTTATAGATGGCCGTCAATTACTTGCTGATTATCGCTAATCTTGGCGGGGCTTGGCCCCTATCTCCCGCGAGTAGTAGAGGTTCACTGTATTTCATATGATTCAAACGGTTTCTAAATCTGAACAAATCAGAGGTCAACCAGCGATGCAAAATGGATAGTGTTTGACCCCAAATTTTGCAGTATACATTTAATCAATGTGCCTGTTGCATACCGGCTTGGTGATGTCAAAAACCACAATGGCAGCCTGAGCTCCTCGGTAGTACATGGGCGCCAGGCTGTGGTAACGCTCCTGTCCTGCTGTGTCCCAGATCTCAAACTTGACAGTGGTGTCGTCTAAACACACCGACTGGGCCAGGAAGGCAGCTGTGACATACACAAAAACATTTCAAAAACGTGAATGACACACGAACAGATTCCCATCACGTTCCCCCTGGCCCTCACCTCCTATGGTGGTCTCCTGAAACTCGTCAAACTGTCCCTTGACGAAGCGCAGCACCAGGCTGGACTTGCCCACGGCCATGTCACCCAGCAACACAAGCTTGAACTGGCAGATCTTGGTCTGCGGCAGCGCGCCGTTGGAGCGCCCGCCACTCCCTCTAGCGCTCATAGCGACCCGTGTGAGGGTGCTGTCGGGGGAAGGCCGCTTGTCGCTCTGCCTCACACCTGTGCGGTCAAGCCTCTCTGATGATCTCACGACTGCTCTGTGAGAGAAGGTGTTGGAGCGGATCACACTGACTTAGCTCAGGGTCATTGCAGGGTCTGCTCAGTCTCATTGTCTTCAATGTTTACATAGATATTTTTCAGATTTTGTTTATACTTTTATCATGCCTAAGTGCTGTTACTGTCCACTTTTCTGCTGTAAAATCTCAATTTCACCATTGCGGGACTAACCATGCATCCATGTTCTATAGTGCTTGTCCTCAGCTCAGGAAACGCCTGTCCCAGCTGACCTTGGATGAGAGGCGGGCTACACCCTGGACTGGTCACCAGCCAGTCGCAATCATTCACACTCACATTCACACCTACAGCTGCACAATACAGTATATCATTTGAGCATAGTCATCGCAATATACTTGTATGCAATAGTCACATTGCAGGTTCTGCAAAGTACTGCACAGCTTGCCTGCAAATTATGTCTCTTTAGTACCATTTTTTTAAGAGTGCCTTTGTTCAGTTTGACAGATGGAGAACAATTCTCCAAATGAGAGGCAAAATGTCCTTGCTTCAATCTGTTTGTCACTACCAGTTGTAGTTTACTGTAAAACTAACACATAAAAACAAAGGACTAAACAACCTTGGGGGTCATGACTATTTTAATGGGACAAACTTGAGCTGTACACAACAACTTGTGTCGCATTAACTAATGCACTGAAATGAACGCATTCAATGCATAGTATGTTAAAACGTATAAAATAACTGATTGATGAAAAACTACTAAGTAGTTAGGAATGTGTGAATGTCCATACATACAACAGTATAAATAGGCATTAAAATAAACAATTTAACTTGAAGTCTGCCAGCACTATTAACCTGCTCACTGCAGTACATTTAAAAATTGAACGTGGGAGGTGGCCGGAGTACTCAAAGAAAACCCACGCAAGTACGGGGAGGACAATCACACTTTAGCAAGGCCAGAAACAAGATTCAAAAGCAGATCTTCAGAACTGTGAGGCCGACTTGGTAACCACAAGGCTGTGCTTTGCCAATGCGGGAATAAAATTACTTGACTCAATACCATCTGACTTTTTCAAAGCTATTGCGAAGTCTGTGCTAGCTGATTTGCACTTTCACTTTAGTCAGGCGAGTTTCCTAAAGCTCTTAAAAGTACCTGCCATTAAGCCTCTTCTAAAAAATAGAACGCTGGACGCTTCCATGTTAGCAAGCTATAGACCCATCTCAAATTTCCCTTTCATAGCAAAGATTGTTGAGAAAGTTGTTTTTTTATCAACTCGGCAATTTCTTGAACATAAATTGACTTTTTGACAAATTTCAATCAGGTTTGCGAACTCATCACAGTATAGAATCTGCTATTATCAAACTGCTAAATGATATAAGGTTGAACACTATCTCAGGAAAGGTGTCAATTCTGGTCTTGTTGGCTCTCAGTGTGGCCTTTGATACAGTAGATCAAGATATACTGCTGAACAGGTTGGAAATATGGGTAGGTAGTGTTCAATTTCATCGAATGGCAATGACCTAGAGTCAGTTCTTGGACTTCTCCTATTCAGCCTGGTATACCTCAGCTAGGAGAGACAAAATGAGAAAAAAATAATCCAGAAAATCATATTATCTGATTTTTAAAGACTTTATTAGTAAATTATGGTGTAAAATAAGTATTTGGTCAATAACAAAAGTTCATCTCAATACTTTGTTATATACCCTTTGTTGGCATGACAGAGGTCAAACGTTTTCTGTAAGTCTTCACAAGGTTTTCACACACTGTTGCTGGTATTTTGGCCCGTTCCTCCATGCAGACCTCCTCTAGAGCAGTGATGTTTTGGGGCTGTCGCTGGGCAAGACAGACTTTCAACTCCCACGAAAGATTTTTTATGGGGTTGATCTGGAGACTGGCTAGGCCACTCCAGGACCTTGAAATGCTCCTTAAGAAACCACTACTCCGTTGCCCGGGCGTTGTGTTTGGGATCATTGTCATGCTGAAAGACCCAGCCACGTTTCATCTTCAATGACCTTGCTGATGGAAGGAGGTTTTCACTGAAAACTCTCATAATACATGGACCCATTCATTCTTTCTTTTACATGGATCAGTCATCCTGGTCCCTTTGAAGAAAAACAGCCCCAAAGCATGATGTTTCCACCCCCATGCTTCACAGTAGGGATGGTGTTCTTTGGATGCAACTCATCATTCTTTCTCCTCCAAACACGACTAGTTGAGTTTTTACCAAAAAGTTCTATTTTGGTTTCATTTGACCATATGACATTCTCTCAATCCTCTTCTGGGTCATCCAAATGCTATCTAGCAAACTTCAGACAGGCCTGGACATGTACTGCCTTAAGGAGGGGGACACGTCTGGCACTGCAGGATTTGAGTCCCTGGCGGCGTAGTGTGTCATTGATGGTAACCTTTGTTACTTTGCTCCCAGCTCTGCAGGTCATTCACTAGGTCCCCCCGTGTGGTTCTGGGATTTTTGCTCACCGTTCTTGTGATCATTTTGACCCCACGGGGTGAGATCTTGCGTGGACCCCCAGAGTGAGGGAGATTATCAGTGGTCTTGCATGTCTTCCATTTTCTAATAATTGCTCCCACAGTTGATTTCTTCACACCAAGCTGCTTACCTATTGCAGATCAAGTCTTCCCAGCCTGGTGCAGTCTACAATTTTGTTTCTGGTGTCATTTGACAGCTCTTTGGTCTTGGCCATAGTGGAGTTTGGAGTGTGACTATTTGAGGTTGTGGACAGGTGTCTTTTATTCTGATAATGAGTAAAAACAGGTACCATTAATACAGGTAACGAGTGGAGGACAGAGGAGCCTCTTAAAGAAGAAGTGACATGTCTGTGAGAGCCAGAAATCTTGCTTGTTTGTAGGTGACAAAATACTTGTTTTCCACCATAATTTGCTAATACATTCTTTAAAAATCAGACAATGTGATTTTCTGGATTTTTTTTTCTTCTCATTTTGTCTCTCATAGGTGAGGTATGCCTATGATGAAAAAGACAGGCCTCTCTCATCTTTTTAAGTGGGAGAACTTTTTTGCCCCACTGTAGATTCTGTCAATGTCCGTCGTCACACTTTGTTGTGCTTTTGGTTAATTAAAAATTGTTTGGTAACTGAACAAATCAGCTATACATGTATAGTCAAATTACAAGAGAAATTCATATTTTTGTCTTCAATTATGTATATAAAACATTTGTGTTTGCTTGTTTTCTCTTTCTCAGTGGCAGTGTATTGTGATACAGAAAAGTGTATTTCTTTCAATATCGCTGTACTGTTGAAAAATACCATACAATAATATTGTATGATGAGTTGAACCATCAAGTTTGCCAGATATCAGCAGGATACATTCACAATGATAACATATCACTTTGCTTAACTGGGTGGGTGCAGTATATTGGAGTTAAGTCTGAAAATATCATTCAGTAATGACCTGAAGTTTTCCCACACAATACACAATTTATTAGAGATGCTGCCTGTCTTCGCTTAGACAACAATGCCGAGCACAGCATTGTCACATAGAGCCCTGAAGGGCAACATTTCATTAGCTTCCTTATTTATTCTCGTGGTGACGTTATCGTTTGTTTGGTCGCTAGCATGACACCGCTATGTCCACTTCAACTTGAACGTCAGGAAGCTTAAAATGTTAAAGATCTCAAATATTCGACATCAATTTAATAACACAACGGCGTCTGTCTCGTTTGAATGTCACTATCAAGGGCAAAGACACTTACCCTAAACAGTATCGCTTCCCCTGACTGTTGACATTAATGTAGCAACATCAGCTGGCTGATGCCAAACGCTTCCTGTTGGGAAAAACGCGCATGCGCACCGCTTGTGTCTGCTGCATTGTCAGGCAAGCTCCAGCTGCATGGCGAAATTGTACATTCGCGGACTGTCACCACAACAAATCCATTATCAGAAAGTATGATCTTTTTGAGATCAAATTGGGGATCAAAATGAAACGCACGCATTATTTTTGAGAATTTTTTTTCACAGAAAGCAGTTTATTATTCATCTGGCGTCACCGCTTGTGCCGTCCTCCAGGCCTCTTAGGGGCGCTGTGTGGCAAAGAAACGCTCGAAAGGCGAGCCCGAGTGAGCGCTGACATTTACTGTTTTGCCAAACGTCCATGGATAAATAACAGTACAACACGCTCAAATGTGTCCGTCGTAGCATTTTAAAGTAACGTGAGAGTTTACTGAAGGCATGACGAACAGAAAGAAGCAGAAGGGTTCGGACACGGCGGTGAGGTTCTTTTAAAAGGGACTTACACAAAGTTGAAGGCAAGTTTGTGAGGCGTTCACGGGTCTTCTCCTCAGGTGCAAGGGACTAACGACAGCAGCGTGGTGAGTAAAGCGTCTGCTGCAGCTCAGGGCTACTTCCACGATTGCTTCCTGCAGCACTTCGTGTGCAAAGTGGCGAGGAGAGCGCCACTCATCAACAGGTCAGACACAAAGCTCCCCTTCTTGGCACACAACAAGAACAACAACACATTCACGTATGCGCGGACAGCACCGATGGAACTAATGAATGTGGCCTGTCTGCAGTCACATGTGATGTCATGTCACGTCACATGCTTGGAATAATATGCCAAATGTGCATGGTAAGCAGTATAATATTCTTGCATGCTAGTGGATTGGGGGAAGGTTACAGTACAAAAGTTAGGGACCTTATTTTATTCGTCCCGTGAGGGAAATTGGATTTATATATATATTAAAAATAATCATAATAATAAATTAATGAATTAAAAAAAAAAAATAAAAAAAAAGGAGTCGAGCTAGCCAGGAGTCGAACCTAGAATCTTCTGATCCGTAGTCAGACGCGTTATCCATTGCGCCACTAGCCCCTCAGTGTAGCATGCTTACCGTGCCATTCTCATCAAAGATGGAGTGGAAATTTGAAGTAAGTATATACTTTCTGACATATTGGAATTTTTAATAAATTTAGCAAAAAATATGCTGCTGTCACTATGGTCAACGTAAATAAAATTTGGTATATTATACAAGCTAATATATTTGTCAATGATCAAAAAATGTTGTCCACTGTAAATGGCAGTGAATATTTAGCAAAATGGACAAAAATGCAATATGCCTAATAAATGAAATAATAAACTGTATAATAACATTATTATTAACATGTTTGCAGCACTCGCTAACAGTAAAAAATACAATGTTGTGTTGCATACTATGTAGGGGGTACTATGTGCGCTGGAGAGCAGTGGAGCACTGTTTGCGGACCTTCCTCCAAATCACACAACATTGTGCCAAGAGACAGGCAAGCTTACTTCAATCTGTCACATTGTTTTACATCAGCAAATAATAATACTTCCATTTTTATCTATCTATCCATCTTTTGTAGATTTTGTCTCTGGGCGCCGGGTTCGACTCGCTGTATTTCCGTCTGCGCGCAGACGCGGCGCTCAACCGGGCCATCGTGTTTGAAGTGGATTTCCCAGACGTGACTCGGCGTAAGGCGGCTCTGATCCGGTCCAATGTGTCGCTGTCGGGAATGTTGGACTCCCAGCATGTACTTCCTCCTACAGGTGAAATACTCCATTGATATCGTGAAATTATACACGTTATGCTACATAGCTGATCATGTCTGTAGGGCCTGTGTATGTGTCTAGCAGTCAGTACGTCCTGCTTGGGGTGGATGTACGACATGATTCCAATGTAGAGGAAGCTCTGGGAATTGCGGGACTGGACACGACGGCCCCGACTCTGATTCTTTCCGAAGTGGTGCTCACCTACATGAAAACACAACGGTGAGCATCACAAATTGTGCATTTTGACAATTTATCAGGGCTTAAAGAAGAGTAGTACTTTTGAGAAGTCCAGGTATAGGTTTGCAGGGCTGAACATATATAATCGGAACCTTTTAATTTCAGGAATGGAAAAAAAGATCCTGGAACTTTAGGTGGAAATACAGCTAATGGTCCTCCAAAAGTCCCTAATTCCTGTGGTTAAAATGGGCAGATTGTGTTTGAACTGCGGGAACAATTGCCTAAATTTAGGCCACGGGTTATTTATTAGGTGACAAACGATGACCCAGCTAGGAGCTGGTACTTTTGTGAGGTCCATTTGTGGCCCGTTCCACAATTACGGTCGTAATTCACGAGCATTATGTTCCTCCTCTAGGTCAGATGACATCATTTCCTGGGCAGCAAGGTTTTTGCCCCAGTCCCTCTTTGTGATGTACGAGCAGATCCATCCCCAAGATCCATTTGGCCACATCATGCAGGAGCACTTCCTAAAGCTCAATTCCGCTCTGCACGGGCTCCGACAATATCCCGACACTGACGCACAAAGGCAGAGGTTCCTTGACAAGGCCAGTATTTGCAGAACTCCAATAGTATTATTACCACAGTCCCTCGAATAATGGCTGTATCGACACATTTATTGACTCAACTGCAGGTGGGAAGAGGCATCTGTTTCAAGAGGTAGCCATTTTGGCTCGCAATGTAAACAAAAATCCACAATACCAGGTTCAGGTTACTTTATTGATCTCCTCCAGGGAGAATCTTTTTCTCAGAGATGGGGGGTGGGGGAGCCACATTACATATGCAGAACGTCACGTGACCATGCAAGGAGATTGGGATAGCTGACTTCCTGTGTATGCTTCGCTAACAAGCATGACTACTACGGTTAGTTGCATGATTTTTTGAAACTAAAATGTTGTTTTCTTTATTTCTGGTGTCTTCGGACAAAAGTAGTTGCTTTACAAACGACCTAGTTTATGAACACTTTAGTATATGAACAATTTTTGGAAAGAAAAATGACCTGGAGTTACATACTATTTTCAGTTTACAAACAGTCTTGGCCTGGCTGCAGAAGGCTCAAGTCAAGTCAGATTTACTTTCAGAGTTTCAGTTATTGTTTGTTTTTGTTTTTCCTGATGGGAAAAGGTAGGCAATTGTTTTTCTTAAATGGATGAGGTACCCTAATTGGGGTCTGTGTAGTTGGAGGGACAGCCATTATTTGAGGAAATATGGCATTTAACACTATTTACATCCATTAACGCTGATTCATTGATGGTGTGTTATTGTTGTTTTTGTTGTATTCAGGGATGGGAAAAGTGTGTGTGCTTGGATATGAACGAGTTCTTCCTCAGGTTAATTCCTGATGATGAGAGACACCGAGTGGAACGTTTGGAGCCTTTTGATGAGTATGAGGTCAGTTTTAGTGTTGATATATATATTTTTTTCCATAAAGCATTGATGAACAATACTGTACAGTGTTCTGGGGGAGCAGAACTGATTACACGGATTACAGTCTGATTATAATCTGGATCCATATAATTTTTGTTAAAACTCAAAAAGGTCAGATGTAAGGTCAATACATATTCTGCTTAGCTTGGGTACAATATTTTCAATTATAGCCATTTTCGGGATAATTTTTGTTACTTTTTACTATCCATAGCTCCAAATGTGTCCACACAATTGCAAAGAAATCTGACATGTAGCATTGACGTAAACTTTTTGTTGGAACTGGAATCGAATCATTTTCTTTACGTCACTGGAGAAGTTGCGATTAAGACAGGATAAGAAAATATAATGCTCAATTCATAGAGATGTTTTGTGTGTAGCATTTTGGTATGCGATCTACTAAGTTCTCCCTCTACTGGTGGTGCACATACAGTATGTTGCTGAAACTTGATTTCGGCCACACCCATTGCATCTGAAAACTGCAACACTGTATATGAATTCCTTTCCTAAGGAGGCAAAGTAACACTAATTTGTACGTACTGTATGTCAGAAATCTCTCACTGATCCTATGCTAGTGAAGTAGTCAAGTCATAAATACAGTCAATATTTGTAGGAAAAACACTTCCAGGCCATAAATATAAAACAATATTGAAAGCCGTCTCAGCATTATTCGATATCGTAATAGTGCACTGTATTTGTCCATGTACACATCACATTTCTAGTGCGCAGAAATGTCATACAGTAGGGGGAACAACGTCACTAGTATGACAGTCATTCTATTAGTGCACCCTAGTCATTTTCCTACTGCGCTGAATTGTCTTACAAGTGAGGACAAAGACAATTCAGTACACTACTAATAGTAATATATCAAATAAATGCTCAAATTACTTGCCATACAGTGGGGGAAAAAAACCCCGCATCTTCTTGTGTCATGTGATGACATTCTCATGCCGCTGCGCAAACTACTTCGTTGTGTGCCGTTCGCAAGCTCGGAATATCATAATTACAGTCAATATTTTTATAACAAACACTTCTAGGCCGTACGTAAAACAATCAAATGAAAAACAGAAAATAAGGTTTTCTTGCGCCGCAGGCCATTCGTAACCTCGAAATGTCATACGTCGGAACTGTCGTAAATAGGCGATAGGGTCATTTTCCATCATGAGTTGCAATGATATCCCTTCTATTCATCAGGAGTGGCACCAGAAATGCTCGCACTATTTCATCCTCACAGCATCTCGAGGTTCTCTCGCAGCGCAATCTCTGCTCGTCCATCCTGCAGGTGCTTCTTGCTGTTGCTTAATCCTCTTACCTGTTATTTAGCTGAATCTGTGTTCCATGACTGCTTTTGTTCTACCATCAGTACCACTCCAAAATCCACCTCAGAACCCTGCCGGCCTCATAGTGAAAATGGAGCCAGTTTGCGTGGAGGCTCTCGGGATGGCCTCCACATTGCTGGACGGAGGGCACATCCTGCTCACCGGAGGCTCCTGCAGGACCGGCCGAGGGGCTCCGAGTCGAGTCCTGCTCAAAGGCCTTGAGGGCTGGAGATCCGTCCACGTACAACCCTCAGTCAGTTTCAGTGAGTTAATAAGAATTTGGGGCTCTTTAATGTTGATGGCATGAACCAAAACCTTTGCTTTCCTCCAGGTGTTCGTCTTTACCACACTCTTACTTCTATTCCTGGGGGAATGGCTGTGATATACGGAGGACGATCCTCTCCCCTCACCCCGATCGGAGGCCTTCTGAAAGTCACCCTCCATCTTGAAGGTTCACCTGGTCCTGAGGAGGTTGTTGAACTTCATGAGGAGCAGATGATGTGTACAGGTGCTCATCCACCACTTCGATGGAGACACTCCGCCACTTTGGTCTCACGTCAAGGTAAACTCAGAGCAGTTTTTGTATTTTCCTTTTTAAATGATACCACAAACAAACCTAATTGTTTGTTTTTTATAGGCAAAGACTTCTTGTTTGTCTTTGGTGGGAAAAATGAGTCTGAAGCAGTTTTAGGTGATGGCTACTTCCTGGACCTCGATCAGCAGCACTGGACTGAGGTTGTGATGTGTTTTGTATTTGCTATTTAACAGGCTTGTAATGCAGATTGATCAGAATCATACAATCATACAATTTAAATCCATGCATCATTATAGATGAATCTTTTCATCCAATTTGAAAAACACCCTGACTTATTTTCAACATGCAATGCGTTATTTTCAGGTGGCAGTAGAGGGTGCTGCACCAGAGGCCCGCCATTCCCATTCAGCATGTTCCTACCAGGGAGGGCTGGTGCTCTTCGGAGGGCACGGAAGAAGGGGGGAGCCGCTGGGGGACATTGTGGTGATGAAGCCAAATGAGAGAGGCTTCTGCTGGGAGAGGATAGACGTGCAACTCCCACCTTGTCCCAGGTGGGTTCCTCACGCAGTAGTTCGAAAGCCCAATTGCAATGAAGTTGGGACGTTGTGTAAAATGTAAATAAAAGCAGAATACATCTAGCAATACATCCATTTTCTATGCCGCTTATCCTCACTAGGGTCCCGTGGGCGTCCTGGAGCCTATCCCAGCTTACTCTGAGCGAGAGGCGGGGTACACCCTGAACTGGTCACCAGGACACATAGAAACGCAGGACACATCGAAACAAACAACCATTCGCACTCACATTGACACAATGATTAGCAAATCCTTTTGAACCACCACTTTGTGAACAACTGCATGACCAAATAGACCATCAGTTTAAGAAAAATGGTTCTCCACGTACAATTGCAAGGAATTTAGGGATTTTATCAACCACAGTCTCAAATATCATCAAGAAATTCTGAGGATGTAAGCGGCAAGGCCGAAAACCAACATCGAATGCCTCTGACCTTTGATCCCTGAGGCGACGCTGCATTAAAAACCGGCATTATTGTGAAAAGGATATTGCCATTTGGGCTCAGGAATACATTGTCATATTCAATTGCATATAGATTGAAAAGGATTTGCAAATTATTGTATTCCATTTTTATTGAGGTTTTACACATTGTCCCACCTTCATTGACATTGTGATATATGTTTAAAATTCTTTAAAAAGGCTTGACGTTCAATATTTTTAAGGTTTACGTCCGTTTGTATAGTACTTCACAAGAACTGAGCATTAGGGCTACCATGAAAGGAATCATTGTTGACATGATGACAGTGTCATAGAACTGTGAAAATAAAGCCATAAGATTTCATTTTATGAGGAAAAAAAAGTGGTAATTTCTCAAAAATATAAATAAATACATTTTGATTGGTATGAAGGCGGCACAGTGACCAACTGGTTAGGACATCTGGCTCACAGTTCTGGACTTCTGCCTGTGTGGAGTTTGCATGTTATCCCTAGTGAGGATAAGCAGTACAGAAAATGGATGGATGGATGGATTGGTATGAGAGAGTAATACTGTTATGAAAAAAACTTGAAGAAAGTTGCAATATCACAAGAAACATAACATTCATGAGAATACGTTTGTGAATAAAGTTTTGGAGCAAAAGTAAAAATTTTACATGAATAACATTTCAATTTTTGAGAATAAAGCAGGGTAAGGTTTTAAGTAAGGGTTAGGGTTTTAAATTAAGGTTTGACGCCTCAAGTCAGATTTACTTTCAGAGTTTCAAATTAGAGTTTCAAGCCAGTGGTAGGGTTTCAAACTACAGTTTGATGTCACGTTTTCAAGTCAAAGTTAGGATTTCAGTTTAAGGTCAACGTTTCAAATTAGGATTTTTAAAACAGGGTTAGGATTTTGAGATTGGCAAAGGGTTTGAAGACAGGGTTTCACATTAGGGCATCAAGTAAGAGTTTCAAGCTTGGGTTAGGGTTTCAGGTTTCAAACAAGAGGGGAGATCTTTGAAGTTTGGGTCTCAGGCAAGGGTTAGGGTTTGAGTTTGGTTTCGGGTTTGAGGAATGTATGGATGAAACATTCTGCGCTAACTGTGCTGTGTTGTACTGCACTGCAGATATTCGCATGGTGCCCATGTGATTGGCGATCACCTGATTGTGGTGGGCGGAGTTTGGCTGCATTCAGCCGGCGTGCCGGGAGTGGCCGTGATCAACCTTTCCACGCGCTGCAGCGTCGAGTTCAGTCTGGTCACGGTCAGTTCAACCTGCTTAAAACCTGATCTCACAGCGTGGACTTGTTGGGAATCTCACTGCTGGTTCTCCTGCCCGCCTTAGACCTCAGTGCCTTGGCCTCTGATGTTGCACTCGTTCTGCTCTGAGTTGATGGTCCAAAAGTTGATCCTGATTGGCGGAGGAGGAAACTGTTTTTCCTTTGGGACGCATTTCAACCCTCAACTTGTCACTGTGGACCTCGGACCGGCACTAAAAGGAACTGAACTAACTTTAAGGTCCTCCAGTTTGACTGAGCAATTTGCCTCAATTTAATTTCTCATTCTAAAACCCACTGTTGAATGTTTGCTAAAATACACAGACAAACTTCACAATCAGTCACATCTCGCTCTGCTTTCTGAGTAGGCTTCTTTTTTTTGTTTGTCAAGCAAACAGTTCCAAAACTTGTCATCTCCTGTCCTGGATCATAGACTTATTATATAAAGCCAGGCTTAGGGTTTCAAGTTAGGGTTTCGTGAAGGTTTCTAGCCTGGGTTCACGTTTTGAACAAGGGTTTAAAGGCAGGATTAAGGATTCGAAGTAGGGTTTCAAATTGGAGATACATGATGAGGTTACGGTTTCAAACCAGGATTGGGTTTCAAATTGAGGCCAGAGGTAGGGCTTTCAGATTGGAGTTTCAAGACAGAGTTGAGGTTTAAAAGTAGGGTTTCAAATTGGTGTTTCAAGCTAAAGTTAGGATTTCAAGACAGGATTAGGGTTTCAAGTTAGGGTTTAAAATGAGGGTTTTGAGCCTGGGTTGGGGTTTTAAAAGAGGGTTTCAATCCAGGGTTTGGGTTTTAAACACCCATTGGGTTTTTGAATTTGGGATTTAAACCTGGGTTAGCATTTCAAAGTAGGATTCAAGCTACGAATAGGGTTTCAAATTGGTGTTTGCAAGACAAGGTTATGGTTTCAAGCCAAAGTCAGGGTTTTATTTGAGTTAGTTTTAAAAAGGGTTTCAAGTCAACATAACTGATTCAAACTAGGGTTTCAAGAATGGGTTTGGGTTTGAGACTCACAGGCCACATTATAGTTATGGTTTCCTTCGGAGGGCCGTTATGCCTGCGAACCCATTTAAATGAAATGTCTTATTTAGGGATGTACGATAACTGTTATTTCCCCCCCCCCCCCCACCGATAACCGATATAATTTTTTTAATGGTTTATATCAAGGGCCTTTAACAATGTCCAGACCGTGGAGCCCCAAACTGATGGAAAGCTGAAGCGGGGACCCCCTATGTATGTATAGTGTATACACTTGTATTTTATATCCAACTGGTCATATAAGAGAATGCCTATTTAGTCATATAAAATATAATTAATATCATATCATTTCTTCTCATATATTGTATGTAATATATATACAGTACATCCATCCATTCATTTTCCGAACCGCTTATCCTCACTCGGGTCGCGGGTGTGCTGCAGCCTAACCCGCCTAACTTTGGGCGAGAGGCGGGGTACACCCTGAACTGGTCGCCAGCCAATCGCAAGGCACATATAAACAAACAACCATTCGCACTCACGTTCACACCTACGGGCAATTTAGATTTCTCAATGAACCTACCAGGCATGTTTTTTGGAATGTGGGAGGAAAACCCACACAGGCACTTTACTGCCTTTTTATTGTCACTATACACAAGTATAATGAGATTGAGATATGATGTATAAATGTACTTTGTGCAATCAATATCATATTGATAACTCAATTAACTTTTTTTTTTTTACTTCTCAAACTTGAATAATACATCGCTTCAAAGTTAGTTTTTTTTAATTATTATTTTAAACAATATACGAATGGGCGATCATACATGTTAATGTTTATTTCAAGACTTTTGAATTTGTGGCTGGTGAAGAGCGGAGTGTTGGTGCTGATCGAGGAAGCCGGCAGACGTGCGGATACGTGCTCGCACATCTCCCTGCCGAACGAAGGAGGGCCGTTGTGTGTTTTGATGTTCATTCCATTTGGAGATGATCTAATTTATTGTCCAGTGAGCTAAAGGAAAGGCAGTGTTGTACCTGAACGATTTCAATGAATGAAAGTTCATCAACTAGTTCATATTTTGGGCGAAAGTGAACTGGACTTAGTTCATTTCTGCATGACGAACACACTTATTCTGGTGTCGGGCAACAGTTTTCGAACAAAAGTCAATTTTCATTCAAGAGTGTCAGATTTTGTGAGCGACTTCCAGGACGAACCCGTCTGAACACGCTAGATACGAGCCTTCATATGTCGAGGGGATAAATGTCGTATTTGACAACCCATTCAGTGCGGCCGCAGTCGCCATTCATGTTTACGTTGCAGCTGCGCGAGTGTGTGAGGTGCGTTCAGCGTAAATGGGAGTGGATGTGTTCTTTGGTACATAGTCATCAGAATGCTTTAGTTAAACACTGTATGATCACACTGTCATAATATGGAATTTATTTTGGTTTTTATTATAAAAATAGATAAAATATTTTGCTCATAATTTAAGCCAGAACTGCGATAAATGCAGTTTATGTCCTTTCACCATCATTCTGTCGTACTGCTGTATTTTTTTTTTTTTTTTTTTTTTTTGCACATTAAGGACAAACGCCCTGTTTTTGTTTTAATTTCTCATTTGTTACCGGACCATTGAATGTGACGTTATTTTTTCCCCGCAATACATCGTGCATCCCTAATCTGATTGCCCAATATTATTACATATACACAACAACTAGATAGATAACTAGTTTTGTTATATCGAAATCTGAAGCTAGTAGAAAAAAAAAAAAGTGAAAACAATTAGAATTATACTTATTAGAATGTGAATCGAAGGACATAAAATATATAAACGAAAATGTTGAATGTTTGCAAAACCGCACAGACAAAACTCGAGACATGTTGGTCTGCTTTCTGGACAGGTTTTTATTTTTTTTCAACCTCAGTTCAAAATCTCATTTCCTGTCACAAATCGTAGGGTAACATGTCGATGGTGCGGGTTGGTAATGGGTTCATTCAGTTAAACGCCTGAAGGACTGGACCGCAGCACTGGCCGCGCCCCAATCGCCTGGCTTGCGGTACTCGCCCTTCTCTAGGAAGTACTGGCGCCCGCGGTAGTTGGGGTGCTCGTAGAACACCCACCAGCCGTCGTAGACCTTGCACGAGTTCACCTCCCTCCAGCGGAACTTCTCCAGGAGCGAGGGGCAGTCCTCCGTGGCCTCGAAAGCTTTGCCCCCGAAGTCGGCCTTTTCGTACAGCTGCATCTTATAGAGGCCCCCGCTGGTCTGGAATAATGGGAGTAATGGCGATAGTCATGGATAGGACTCGGAAGGACACCGCAAACCCGTGATCGGACATCATCCAGAGAGGCTAGTGGCTTTGATTCGCCCTTTGGTTGGACATACGCAATCAATCGTACATGGGCCTTGTCCAAGTAGATTGATCTTTGTGGGTCTGACTGGTGTTGACCCTGAATGTAGCCGCAGGCGTTGGGTTAGCTGAACAAAAGCCTGTTCGCAATGCTTTCATCACACACGGCGCTGACAACATCACAGACTTCTCTTAAATGGGGCCACGGGTGGGGAATATCTTACTTCTCCTAGTCTGTTACGTCCCCGCTGTTTAAGGGGAACTAAACCCCCCCAAAGTCTTGGGCAAGAATACGCTGCATGTGCTCCCAATCGTCTAAACACTGTATTATGACTGCTATTGCGTTCATAGAAGAAGAATACAATGGATTCATTAATAAATTTTCCTCCATCTCAATGGGCCACCATATTTGGCAATATTGCCCTCTGCTCTTGACCAAAATCTATGACACAACTGTGTATGCTGCAATAACTAGCATAACTATGGGTTGATGACATGACAGTTTGAACCTAAACTTGCCAGAAGAAAAAATACAATAAAATCTAACGATCATGTCATCAACCTGTAGTTATGTGAGTTATTGAGTTTTGGGCGCCTTTAACATCTGGTCCCTGTGTTCTCACAGAAGTTGAAAAAAAACCCAATCCTATTTTATGAAAATAAGAAGGAAGTGCATGCATTTGTTTTCAGATGTAGCGAGTAAAAGTAAAAAGTCTTGGGAAAATAAATATTTGAGTACAGATACCTGAAAAATCTACTTTCGTAAAGTATTTGTAGTTTGTGAACTTGAACCTCTCCCCTTGCAGCATCAACACTTCCTCTTTCAAGCGCTCAAACCCTACAGATGACTGAGGTTACCACAAGGACAATGGCAAGTTTTACTCACAAAGTGGATTATCTTGCAGGAACTGAGACGGTCATTGAGGCCCATCCAGCGTTGGTACTCCGGGTACTCGCCTCGGGTCAGGACGTATTGGTAGCCCATGTAGTTGGGCCGCTCGTACACCACCCAGGCGCCGCTCTCGACACGGATGGAGTTACAGCGGCTCAAGTAGGTGTGGAAGTCGGAGCAGTCGCTGTCGCACTCGTAGCGGCGGCCCTGGAAGTTCTTGTCCTCGTAGAAGACGATCTGCCGGACGAGATGATATTAAACATTTGCTGGAGTAAAATTAGAACATGGCTTTCAAATATTCCCCAACATTGTCCAATGAACAATTAGATCGGTTCGGGCATTTTCTACCACTTATTCTGGTTCATAGTACGAGAAGGAAAAACTAAACCACTTCACTACCAATGGAAAAGACTACACTCTGCATTTGTTGCCAGTCAACAGCAGGGAATTCATTGGGAATCAATCTTGTGTCAACTACGCGAACGTAAGGTATATGAATAACTACACATGACATTTTCTATCCCAACTGACTTGGCGAGAACGGCAGACTAACATCCTGGACCAGTCGCCAGTGGCGTTGAATGGGAATACAGTAGATCCCATAGCAGTAGTGTGACAGTCAGCTATGGGAACCACTACACAACCAATGGCATGGCCAATCCCAGTTGACTTTGGCAAGAGAGGCAGACTACAAATTTGCCGGTCTAGTCAAGAATTACATTTCAACTAATAGAGGTGTTCAATCCAAAGGCCCAGTCAGAAAACCAGACCTAAAAGCCAAAGTCTTGATGTAGCTTTGCCTTAACTCACCCTGCCCATCTTGGATAGAATGTTGCGGCGCAGCCTCTGTGATGCGAAGGTGGCGGCGGTGGTTGGTGTTTGCCCTGAGGTCTCGATGTTGCACTGGGACCTCGAGCGCTCTCTTTTATAGCACTGCCTCGCCACGTTGGGGAGCGGCAACAGCGAGAGGCAAACGGGGGAACAATCGCTTTGTCATGAAAATGAGATCCAAAAATTGAGTCAGTGATTATAGCGCTATTCAGTATTTCCAGAAAAGCGAGGAAGGATTACGGCATAATGAATGCCCGGGCATGGTAAGCGTCCAATGACCGCACTTGCCCACTGGCTGCGGCCAGCGCCCGCCCTCCCCCCACCGTATTGCACGTGCCAGCTACGCCGGGTTCCCCCCACCTGATGAGCGAGGAGCTGCCAACTCAGGACTTATTTCTGCCTTGTGGATGCATCCAGATACTGTCCTGTGACACCATTTATTGATATGTTTTATAAAGAATACAACATGTGTATTATTCCACATTGGTAGACACTTATACATTGTTGTGAGCATCTTTATTTTTTGCTTTTGAGAAAACATAACAGTTTAAAAGCTGCATAGAAGTGTGTGAAATCAGTATTCATTTGTTTTTACAGTAAGTCTCCGATGCAATAACATGATTTTTTTTTTTTTTTTTTTTTACTTTCGTGGCCCACTATGTACTGTACAAAGGAAGCTAACCTTGACATATTGAAGGTATGAAGTGCTAACAAAGAGGCCTTTAGGATGAATGAAATAATACAAAAATATATTATTTCCACTAGTGACTGATAAAAAAAATATACTTTGAAGCACATGTTGGTGGGTTGGCAGATGAGTTAATCAGCACTTTCATATTGATCACAGTCAATAGGACCTGCAAAACATTTACAATCCAGTGTAAAAATCCAAACTAACGACAGGAACAGTTATTTTCGTTTGAAAAGCAAGATTATTCAAGAAAACATGAATCCTAATGAGATAATTCAGACATGAAAGTGGGTATTTTGATTACATCAAGGATTGGAAGCATTTTCTTCTCGGCCATATTAACTTTTAAAAAGTCCCCCAAAGGCCATACTAAATTTCAGATGTATTAAAATAGTTTATATTCTGAGCATTGTCAGTTAAATGTTGTATTTTAGGTTTTGGTGGAAGTCGTATTCATATTCATACAATATTAATATATCGTGATGTTCATCAAAACAGCTGAATTAACTGTATTTGAATAGTTTGAATGCAGAAAACAGCATTTGGTCTGCACAATTTACCAGTTGTCAACACATTCAAACAACAAAGGGGCCCTGGGTTCAAGTTTTATCCCAAAATATTAATTCTATGAATGTCCATGACTGCTTCTACTTCATTTAAAATAAACACCCCTGAGGAGTGAGGAAGACTACAATTCAACAAGCCATAGGAGACTGTCCCAGCGCCCCCGTCTTAATGTACGTGATGTTGTTCGCCGCAGGCTCGTCCGCCGGGGCGCCGTTGGAGACCTGCGGGGAGGTAGCGGAAGGCGGGATCAGGCTGTCCAGTTCCTGCCGGTGTCCCGTCTCCAGGAGCCACTCGTGGAACTTTGCCTCCACCAGCTCCTGGAACTTTGCCTTCTGCTCCCTGCAGACAGACCACAAAATACATTTTAGAAGTGACCGGAAGAAGTTTCACTTCTTACATTTTGGTGCAAATCTGAATACACTGAACTCCCATTCATCGTGAGGGATATGTTCGCGACCCATCTGCATCACGTGAAAATCCACGATACAGCGAGACCACCCAACCATTTATTATAGTTTTACCTCTTCCAAACTTCTTAAAACACACATTTGAAACATATTTTAAACGTATTTTGGACACACACAAAAATTGCAAGCATAGAATGTATAAAACAAAACCGCAGTATGTATTGCAGTATCTGGTTATTAGATATGTTGGCCAGTTGGCTCAAGCTATGGAGAGTCTGCGTGTGGCCAACAGCAGCTCCTGCATGAGTGTGCTCTTTGCATGTTTTACTGTTCTCGCGGTGTTCAATAAATGGCTGAAAAGTGCATCGGCAATTGCAGCTCTCCTTTCCCACATGTGAGGGCATTACCGATTTCCGCAACAGGGATTTCCACAAAAAGACGAATTTAGACTGCCTGTAAAAGTCATCATTTTTCTGTCTTTTTTCCACCAGTCGCTTTTCTGTATAAATGGCACCAACGGAAAATGGGTGGGCGAAGTCAATTGTTGCTCTCCAATCTAGGTTACAAACATCGTGTGATAAATTAGCTTTGCGTAAGAATACATCGTCACACGGCACAGGACGATACGCTCAGTTACCGCCGTACTTGTTTTCATTTGCTCTAAGTGTTTTTCACGCACATATTTCCTGCAATTGTAATTGTTTTTGACATTGTTGATATTGATGTTGTTACACTGTGCTGTCGGGCTCACGTAGCGTTCAGAGCCCCTCAAGCAATAGTGACACACTACTGTCACCATTCACTTTATCTAACCTTGTTATTGACTGTTGGCTTCAATTCTCCATCCAAACGCTGCTGTCATGCAATGGAAAACTAAAGCTATCGCACAATCTGCTTATGATAAACATTTTGTTTGCGATTGAATCTACATAGAGCAGTTATGACGCTGCGTTGGGGTCACAGGAGGAGTCAAATATTAAATATGTAGTAAATATTAAAATACATCTAATATGTATTTTAATATTTACTACAGTGTAGTAGTGCTTCAATTGGAGAACAAAATGTTTATGCCAACACGCAACACAATTCTTAGTGTTTTTCTTCGAGCAATTTCTTTAGGTAATTGTGTTTTCTGCCTGACATGCTGTTCCTGTTCCAGCTCTCTGTGCAGGGGCACTGTGCCATCCGCCTCGATTCTAAACTGACTGGCATTTGCCACACTTTTTCCATTGACGTATTGAGCAGTTATGATGTCTGCCTAGGGCTACACTCCACATGACTATTGCCCGTGCATTGTAACGTCACAGTTGGACAAGAAATTGTATTTGAAACATATATATATATATATATATACACAAGTATATATTTATATACTTCTATATTTTCCTGATATGCGTCCACCATTTTCTATGCCCCTGGTTTCCAGTATTTTCTCAAGTGTTCAAGAAGAATGAATGTGAGAATCAGTTGTTTTGAGCTTTGCCACTGGAGAGATGCATAATACTCAATGAGTCAGTCAATTCTGTTGATTCATCGTGTCTTGAAGCAATTCAGGCAAAATAGATAAGAAATGGGGTTGATTTGCTCACAACTGAGCTGTGACAAGAAGAAAATGTTTCTTTTTATGTTACAAAGCCATCTAAAAATTCACCCATCCATCTTCTATTCCGCTTATCTTCCCTTGGGTCGCGGGTGTTCTAGAACCTACCCCAGCTGATTTTGGGCAAATGACGGGTCACCCCTGTAGTGGTCACCAGCCAAACGCAGATTATTACGACCATAAATAATATAAAAAATGTATTTAGTAAATGAATTTGTATTTGTTTTCTAATAGCTGGTTAAGGATGTTAAGATAAGATCCCATCCGTATTTGCCACTCACTTGTTCAGCTGGGCTTCCATCACAGTCTTCTGCCATTTTTGTATCCTCTTCTGCTTGTCATCGAGTGCTGCCTGGTAGTGGGGCGCCAACCCACCCGGTACCTCGCACGTGTCCCCCTTAATGTGGAAAGGCACCACCAGCATGTGGAACTCTTCTGGGGGCAGCAAACAGTAGCAAGCCGGCTCCGGGTTCGCGGAGGGCTTGACGGGGTCGGTCCCCAGCAGCAGGGGCTGGTCCCACATGTTGGGGACCACCGCCAGCCCTACACTGGCCATGTGGTCCTCCAGGGAGGGGTAGAAAGTGTGGAAGGGGCCGAGGGTGATGTCAGCGCTGCCGGGCAGAAGTAGAGGGCGTGTGGGCGTCATGGCGTGGAGCGTGCAGCGTGACGAGGCCCCAATAACGACCCTGCCCGCCACGCACACCAGCCGCACATTCTGGCAGCAGTGCACATGCACACTGGTCTCCACTGGACCAAGGACCACCGTGCAATCTCTGCACTTGTCCACACTGACCGACCTGGAGAAAGACCAAAATGTTCAATCGGAACCAGGTCTGGAAAAAACTTGACGTTACATCTTCTGACTGTGAGGACAGAAAACAATTTTCACACTACTTGAAAGAGATTTGACAGAAATAAGTGTGCGATTAAAATGGGATTTTACAAGTTCAAAGTGAAATAGCTGCCAAATGTTAAATCTGGATCAGGTCCAGATTAAATTTGGCTCGACCCCACATATTCTGCCCATGTAGACGCAAAATTACAGTAGTTTTTACTCAGATTGGATTAGATTTGAATGAGAGAGAAGCGGATGTTTTAAACGGGATTTCACCTACGATCCGGCTCAGATCCGGATTTAATTTGCCTTGACATGACAGTTTCTGTCTGTGTCAACACACAAATGTTTTCACTCAAATTGATTGAGATTTAACAACGTATGAACATGTTTTAAGGGGATTTTAATTGCAATCTGGATCAAATCCAGATAAAACCTGGTATGACATTACAGCTTCTGATTAGAAATACAGTGATCCCTTGTTTATCGCAGGGGTTAGGCTCCGGACCCCACCCGCAACAAGTAAACTCCGCGATGTAGCATCCATGGTTTTTTGTTTGTTTGTTTTTTTACATATTTAAGTATGTTAAGTAGATTCTCCCCAGTCCCATACTTTTAATACTCTTTTTATACTATAACCTGTGATATGGTGAATTATCAACAATATAATAATGATTTTGAAAAATCTGGGATGCACCGCATCCGCAATAGGTGAACCGCAATTTAGCGAGGTTTAACTGTAATGTATTTTGTTCACATCTGAAAACATTTGACAGCAGAGTTTTGAAAAAATGTTTTGTCTATTATAAAACATACATAGGCGCACGGTGGGCGACTGGTTAGCACATCTGCCTCACAGTTCTGAGGACCAGGGTTCAAATCCCGGCCCCGCCTGTGTGGAGTTTGCATGTTCTCCCCGTGCCAGCGTGGGTTTTCTCCGGCCACTCCGGTTTGCTCCCTCATCCCCAAAACATGCATGGTAGGTTGATTGGAAACTCTAAATTGCCCTTAGGTGTGAATGTGTGCGCGAATGGTTGTTTGTTAATATGTGCCCTGCGACTGGCTGGTGACCAGTTCAGGGTGTACCACTGCCTCTCGCCCGGAGATCGCTGGGATAGGCTCCAGCACGCCCGCGACCCTTGTGGGGATAAAGTGGGACAGAAAATGGATGGATAAAACATATGTATTATTTATTCTTATAGATTTAGATTTCTTATAGATTTAATTACTATTTCTCCCCTCTTTGAGCCGTCACCTTATCGTGGTGGAGTAGTTTGTGTGTCCCAGTGATCCTAGGAGCTAAGTGGTCTGGGGCTTTATGCCCCTGGCAGGATCACTCATGGCTTACAGGTCCTAGGTGAGGGACCAGACAAAGCACAGCTCCAAATACACCTATGATGATTGAAAAAAGAAGAAAAGGTTTTCCCTTGCCCGGACGCGGGTCACTGGGGACCCCCTCTGGAGCCAGGCCTGGAGGTGGTGCTCATAGGAGAGCGCCTGGTGCACTCATGGGGCCCGGCCGGGCACAGCCTGAAAGGGGAACTGGGTCCCCCTTCCCATGGGCTCACCACCAGTGGGAGGGGCCACAGGGCTCGGGTGGATTGTGAGCTTGGAGGTGACCGAAGGCGGGGACCTTGGCAATCCGATCCCCACCTAAAGAAGCTGACTCTAGGGACGTGGAAAGTCACCTCTCTGGCAGGGAAGGAGCCCGAGCTGGTGTGCGAGGTCGAGAGGTTCCGACGAGATATAGTCGGACTCGCCTCCACACGCAGTTTGGGTTCTGGTACCAGTCCTATCGAGAGGGGTTGGACTCTCTTCCACTCTGGAGTTGCCCACGGTGAGAGGCGCCAAGCAGGGGTGGGTATACCTATTGCCCCCCGGCTCGTTGGGGTTCACCTCGATGGACGAGAGGGTAGCCTCCCTCCGCCTTCGGGTGGGGGCATGGGTCCTGACTGTTGTTAGTGCCTTTGCACCAAACAGCAGTTCTTCAAGGGGGTGCTAGAGAGCACTCCCGCTGGGGACTCCATCGTTCTACTGGGGGACTTCAATGCTCACGTGGGCAATGACAGCGAGACCTGGAAAGGCGTGATTGGAAGGAACGGCCCCCCCGATCAGAACCCGAGCGGTGTTCTGTTATTGGAATTCTGTGCTCGTCACGGATTGTCCATAACGAACACCATGTTCAAGCATAAGGGTGTCCACACGTGCACTTGGCACCAGGACACCCAAGGTCGCAGTTCGATGATCGACTTTGTGGTCGTGTCATCGGACTTGCGGCCGCATGTCTTGGACACTCGGGTGAAGAGAGGGGCGGAGCTCTCAACTGATCACCACCTGGTGGTGAGTTGGCTGCGATGGTGGGGGAAGAGGCCGGTCCGACCTGACAGGCCCAAACGTATTGTGAGGGTCTGCTGGGAACGTCTGGCGGAATCCCCTGTCAGAAGGAGTTTCAACTCCCACCTCCAGCAGAACTTCACCCACGTCTCTGGCGAGGCGGGGGACATTGAGTCCGAGTGGAACATGTTCCGCACCTCCATTTCTGAGGCGGGCGACTGGAGCTTTGGCAGTAAGGTACTCTGTGCCTGTCGTGGCGGCAATACCCGAATCCGTTGGTGGACACCAGCGGTGAGGGATGCCGCCAAGCTGAAGAAGGAGTCCTATTGGGCCTTTTTGGCATTTAAACAGTATTGGTATTTAAACAGTGAACAGTGAGTGTTTCTTTTTAGAGTGAGAAAAACGACTTTACGCAAGCTACACCCACTCTTACATCTTGCGACTACGTTTGCACTTTAGCAACCTGTTGTGATCTTGTGGGCTCTGCATGCCATCTGGGCGCTGCTGGATAAAACTGCTGGACCGGTGCGTGGAATGGACTGCTTGTATAAGAGTGGTAAAATCTGAGATTTTAGATCCACTCCAGGCTGATCCCGTCCTCTTTTTTATTTTTTATTTTTTTTGCTGACATCGGCGGCCTGGGAAACCCCTATATATTAGATTATATTTATTAATATATAGTTGTCCTCATAAATCTACATACCCTGGCAAAATATGACTGACCATCTCATGATTTATTATTGTCTTTTTTTAATTGTTGTGCTATTCTAAAATTCCTTCATTTAATTTGAATCCAATAAAAAACAAAAATAAATGTATTTTGTCTGATCAGTCATGTTTTTTTTTGTTTTTTTTTTAAAGAATGGTACACATCTTACAATTCTCTCAAGCATATCTGTATATGTCTTTCTCAATCGAAAAACAAAAAGAGCAGTACAAAAGCTATTTGTACTAAATGTATTTTGTCTGATCAGTCATGTTTTTTTTTTGTTTTTTTTTTAAAGAATGGTACACATCTTACAATTCTCTCAAGCATATCTGTATATGTCTTTCTCAATCGAAAAACAAAAAGAGCAGTACAAAAGCTATTTGTTATGAAAACAAATAGCATTTTCCATTTCCATCCTTTCAAACGGGTGACTTGTGTCCTAAGAGTTGTGAGTGGACGTTAACCTGAGAGGCGAGAGAAGGTAGATGAAGGCGTCAGAGCATCGGTGGATCTTAATGTTGGCTCCTGTCATCTTGTCAGAGGTCTTGGCCAGGGTCTGCTTGCAAACCTGAGACATGAGCACCATCTTGCTACCTGCTGGGGCCATGTGAGTGTTTCGGGCTATCTTGGCGCGCTTCATGGCCCCCTCCACTTGACACAAGCAGAAGAATGTAAGGGAAAGCTATATGGAGATTTGTGCATTGTTAACAATTTAGGGTACCTTGTTGGGCCCAAGCTAGCTTCTTCCCAGAGCGCAGGCAAGAGGTCATCCCAAAGGGATTGAGGGTGAGATTATGTTGAAGACAGGAGATGAGCTGGTGCAGAGGGAAGGAATGGCTGAGCGCAGAGTAGCCCGCATGCGTCTGGAGCGGACCTTTACTCAGCAACCTATAGACGGGCTGGACAGCCCTGTCCGGGTGCACCGAGCCCTCCAGGAGCAGGCCCAGGCTGCGCACGGCCTCCAGAGAGATCTGGTGGCAGACACGGCAGGGGGTCAGTAGTCGCTAAAGGCCTCTTTATATACTCCCGCGCTCGCACGGCTGACAACGCCCGCATTGTATCACGTGACCGACGAATTGGCCCGCGCGGCCCCTCTGCGTAGCATGACGCGCACTCAGCAAAAATTGTTGCTGCGCGTCGAATGCCGCGGAGATCATCTCTCGTGATTGGTCCGTTTTAGTCACATGCTGTGATGACGTACTCAGCGTGCCCCTTGGTTATACATATCATTTACACCGCCGCCTTCTCAATCGATTTTTTTGCTTCATAATTCAATGTATCATCTGACCATCTCGGTCCATTTGTTCAAGCAGACACTGTTCCACGGTCGCCATTGTTGTTGCTTTGTTCCTTGTTACTGAAAGGAAAGTAAAAACGGCTACCGGGAATGGCCGAAAAATGCTGAGAAAACTCCCCCCCTGTGGTGTCCTAGCCAAAACCAGCCGTAGCGACACCCCCGATTTGGAGGTGCACCGCAGTACATTTTCAAAACTGCACGCGTGGGTTGCGCTCGAGTATAAAGGCAAACGACGCGCGGGATAGCTGCAGTGACGTCAGCGCGGTCGCCGTGCGCACGAGAATAAAGAAGCCTTAACTTGCTGTGAGCTCAGACGTGTGGGTGGGCCACACACCTGACAGTCACGTGGGACCATTCCAGACTCAGACAGCTGATCAGGCTCTACGAGCAGCTCGAGAAGCTCCACCAGGTGGCTCTGCACAAAGGACAGGTGGGCCTGGTCGTCCCAGTTCTACTTGAACAACAAAAAAAAATGTTCAAGAATTACGTCACACATTACAGTACAGTGAGTAGTTTTGATGCGTAGCACTGGGGACTGTTCAAACAACTGTGATGATAATACTAGAGAATACTTTTTCACTTCCAATCCGTTACCGATAGAACAGCTTTGAATTTTGGTCAATACTGATATCGGTCTGATCCGATATGTCAGCAATAATCATACATACTTTACTTATTTCGTAGTATGGAACGTTAGAAAAGGCTTGATCAAGTGATATTACTCAAACAGAAAGCAATAATCAGCAGCATTAGGTATGAGAAAAACTGACCCATTTATTATTACCAAAGGGTTACATGAAGTAACTTTAAAAATAAGAATGTACTAAAATTTAATAAAATAAAAAATATTTATTATTCATTATTAGGAAATCCTGAAAAATAACTACAGTAAAACCAATAACAAAAATTAGTCCCGAACAGATTTCTTTGCATCAGAGTCTTTGATTTTAAGGCTGTGCCAGGACCGAGTTCCGATCCGATACCTCGACAATGCATTAAAGAGCGTGTGTGTATTTTTTATATTACTTACACACATATATATATATATATATAATGATAAATAAGTATCATTCAATATTCTGAGTGGACCTAATGTGAGGGTTGAGTGTATTAAGGTACAAGAGGATGACCTTGTTCTGGGAGCTGGTCTTGGCCTCGCGTTCCGACGGACACGGGGAGCGTGTGCGATGGCTGGGCCACTCCTCCCCAATGAGCGAGTTACGCAGAGACACACGGTTGAGCTGTTGGATGTGGAGGAAGAGGAGGAACTGCAGCGTGTCCACGGACATCTGGAGAAGAAGGAAACATCATCAATATTTAGGTTCTAATCCCGCCACCTGGGGCAGTACAAAAATAGTGGTACCTTGACTTCCAAGTTGAATTTGTTCTGTTCTTCAGTGTAAGCAATACACTGATTGTTATGAAGTGTTTAACCATTCTTTAATTGTGTTTCACTTTTTCCTTTGGCTTTATGCAACCAAAGAAGAACGTGAGAAGAATATCCACCACAGTATTTGTAAGTGGACACATTTAAAGGAGAAAGATTTGTCAGTGAGTGTTTCAGTCTCATGGTAGTTGGAGGTGCTGGCCTGCAGTGATGTGGATGACTCAGCGGTGTTGTTCTATTCAGGCACTGCTTTTAGTTTGCTACGTTTCTACTTCCCCTTTTGCTCCATTGCCATTACAGTATGTTGATAGACTGTCAGGTAGCGATGGGACGAACAACACTGGTGCGTCAGCACTGTGCCGGGCACACAAGAGTGAAACCCCGTATTGGTCCGTGTATCGCTTTAAAATAATAATAATAATGTGACCGATACAGGTAGCGTGTCGTTTGTATGTGCCACACCACATTGTGTTTATAAGGAAACAAACTATATCAACATGTTGCCGCAACATGTTGTTGGATGGAGTTTTGCTGTTGCTCTTGGATTTGGAATTTTTGCTTGCCCTCACCTTGTTCCACTGACTTCATGGATCGTTCCAAGAAGTTTTCCCCAGTCTGGAATCATTTTGATCTTTTGACGCCAAATAAGGTAAATCTTTTTCTCCTTTGGGCATTGTTTACGGTTAGTTTTTTTATTAAATATGTTTGTACTATTTTCTGGTAAGAGGTTTGAATTGTTTTCAGATAAATAAACTTTTTATTTTATTTTAGGTGAGTGTCGGCTCTGCTCCACAGAGCTATCTTACATCAATAACAGCACTTCATCCATGCTGAGGCATTATAGAGCTCAGCATGGCAATGAAGAAGAAGAATTTGCTATATATTACAAACCAACTCATTTTAGCATTTACACAAACAAGGTTTTTAGCAAATTTTAAACTCTGCTCCTAAACAACTCTGCAAACAAATTGAGCAAATGAAATTATACAATGATTAGATCATATTTTAAGTCAAGGACTAGCGATTAAATATTATTTCACAGGCTGATGTTGGTTTTGCAGCATGTAAGCTTTTCCATCTAAGTTTCATTTTGTTTACCTGCAATGATTTTAGAACGACTGCAGGGGTCACTATTGAGTGACCAACACAGTGTCAATACAGTGCCGACACAGTTTCTGTAGTCTGTCAATACACTCCTTGAGGTTTCATCATCCCATCACTACTTTCAGGTATTGAACAAAATACTTTGATTTGAATCTTCTGTGACGGGTTTTGTGTCAATTTGAGTTTGTTTTGAGTACTGTGTGAAGATGTAGACTGCCGACAGACTGGCTGGCCATTTGCTCGTCACTTGTTATCAAAAGGTAGCGTTTTATGGAGGGTTGGGCATCGTTTGAAATTTGAGCAATTGCAGTCCCGATTCTGGTTCCTCATTTCGATTCCGGTTCCAAATAATTCTCAATTCTGATTCTTTTAGGGGGCTGGGTCAAAAAAGTTTGCATGGTTTAAATAAAGGGTGTCCAAATTATGAACATCAATTTTCTTAGTAGCCCGCAGCATAGCAACTAAAATGAACATTTGACTTGGGGTTCTATCAAACCTATGAACAAAAAGGCAATGCATGTCGAACTAAAGGAATTGACTTAAAACAGATCATTTTACACTGGAGACGATGGGAGTCCTGGCATGCACGTCATGGAAACAATGAGTCCATGCAACTTATCACGGAATACATATACAGTAATCCTCCGCAACATCGCGGTTCTTGCTCCACGGTTCCACTATATTGCAGATTTTTATTACAGTTGTTATTCTTTAATTTTTTATACTTGTTTGTACAATATTTTTGTTTCATCAATTGCTTTTTCTCTATCAAAATATTATGTGTTTAGGCCTGCCAACATATTGTCACAAAACCTTTCAAGATAAACGATAGTGTAGTTTTTGTTTTTTTTATGCCACAGATATAATGATATTAGAGCATAATAAAGACTTGTACATGTTACAAATTCTGCCCTGGTAATCAAACATATGACTACAACTGTCTAATGTTTTCTCATTTTCTAAATAAAAGTAGGGCTGCATGTCACAATAAGAGCAAGTAAATCAAAAGAGAAAGTTATACGTTCAAATAAAGTGCTAAACTTAAGAAAAATAAAGTTTGAGTTTCCCCTTTTCTGTTTGGCAAGTCTCAAACAATTTGACATAGTTTATTTTAACAAATCTTACCTGAACCATTTTAGATGTCATGTTTGTTCAAAACTTTAGTTTTGTTTCATAATGGCGTTTCAACTATTATAAGCACTTTGCACTTTAATAAGAGCTCGCAGTGGGAACTTCCCGCTTAACAGCCTTTGTGCATCTGCACTTAAACATCTAGCATTTTGTGACATATTAACACATTAGGTTCATGGCTGTGCATTTATGACCTTACACCAGCTGACTAGGAATAAGACAAATATTCTTTGTACTACTACTAGTTTTGGATGTGTTCAATTTGTTCAAACTAAAATGAAGAAACCTCAAGAGAGAAAAAGATTCTTCTTTCACCTAAATCCTCCTCTGTTTGGGTACATGATGATGGTCCATTTTACTCTTATTCCTCTCTGGTCACATTTTCTAAGTTTTTCACCTACTTGACTCAAGGTTTTGCCACTTAAAGATCAAATTGGCCACATGTCACACAGTGACTACACGAAGCTAAAAGCAAACTGTATTTACCGTTGTGGTTGCATCATAATCTCCTTGTCATGGTGTTTAAAAAATAATAATAAATAAATTGGACGGTACTCATAATTAAAAGAGACTCCGCAGCTCTAACGTTATGTTAGTAAAGTAGACTAACGTAAAGTTCACCGATTTGCGCTTCACCTTCGTCTCTCTTCGTCTTTTGTCCCAGTTCATTGTGATGTAAAGTTGCCCGTTTGACCTTTGATGACATTTAGAATAAAATACATTAAAATGTTTTTTTGTTTTTGTTTGTTTCTTTACCTTATTCCTCTGCTGGTCAAGCTCAATTTTACTAGAACACTGGGAAAGACACTCTGCCCACTCCAGTCGGTCCTCGGGCGAGTGGCTAGTAAAGAGGTCAAAGGTTTCAAAATAGAGCCACGCCAGCTCTTCTGAAAGCTGCAGCTTCCCACATGCGATGTGCCTCCACATGGGCCACGCCAAAGAGGGGAAGCAACCATCGCGGGTGCGCACGTAGGTGGCCATCTTACGAAGGTAGTGCAGGCTGAGCTTGGAGGACGGGGCCACCTAAGATGAGGAATCAGACAGAAGTTATTTTGTAACCGCGCGCTGGAAGGATGCATTTGATGGTGCGCACTCACCTGAAGTGCACCGAGGAGGAAAGGCTCCATACGCGGCCATATGCTCACCTTGTCTGGATCCATGTCTGAGGAAATACAGTCATAGATTGAATCAGTTTCATTAGTGCCATCAATCAGCCTTTATGCTTTCAGCTAACATGCCGCTCACGTCTTCGAGGTTATGACTGACGTGCAATGAACTAGTTTGCGCAGTGGTGTAAGAATACCTTGTCACGTGACACAACAAGGGACACTCAGCTTTTAAAAAGTTGATTCTTCTTTATTTATGGCCTAGAAGTGTTTTTCATAGAATATCTACTATAATTATGACTACTACTGCTTTGGTGTATGTTAGTGAAAGTGTTGGAAATATTATTTTAATCATCATCACTTGTGCGGTTGTCTCGTGCCCCCTAAAGAGATTAAAAAAAATAGATAGACAATGGCAGCTTTCCACTTCTGAAGGAGGAACCTGTACTATACTTGGTAAAAAAATAAATTAAAAAAAATCATTTGTGTATGCAATTCTTATTTAATTAATTGTATTGCCGATATAATGTACCAAGCAGCCAGACAAAGCACAAACGTTTTTTTTTCTTTTCTCACCAATACTACATATGAAAATAAATACAAATGTGTGTGTATATGACGGTGACGTGTGGCCCTTTCTGCTGCCATGACAACCAGACTGCTGCCACCTCCACCTGATTCGTCAGTGGTGACTTTGTAGCATAGCCACGGCTAAAACGAATGCTTCATTTTGTCGTCAAAACGGATGTTCTTGTCTTATATAAAAAAAATAAAAATAATTAAAAAAAAAAAAAAAAAGATGGAGGACGCGTCGAACTCTCGAAACGGGACATTTGTCGCCCAAACGAGACTTTCTCACCGCCGTGAACTTCGCCTACAGTGAAGAGTTAAGCTAAAGCGAAGCTAACAAGCGAGAGTCCTGTTTGCGTACTTACTTTCAGCCTTCGTCGAGGGCCAAACGTGGGCTTGTTCCATCTCGGTGACACATCCGAGTCATTCGCGAGTTAGACGTCCACCAGCTTGTTCGGAGGTTTGTTGAGCGATGAAGTCCATCTTTGTGCTCTACTTCCTATTTGGCGCCCTCTTCCACCACTACTCGGTGGGAGGAGGAAGAGGAAGGAGGAGGAGGAGCATGTGTTCACCAATTAACCTCAGTTGCCACTTCGTTCGACCCGTCACAAGAGTAGTATCAAAATATGTTTATTATTTTATTTTCATATTGGGTCACCTTATGTATAGGGTAAACATATTTGAAACAGTCGTATTTGTGTCTTAAATTGTCTGTCGCAAGATTCATTTCCTGGGGTAGGGGGTCACTGTCACGGCATCGTTTGTTCATATGGTCTTCCACTCTCGGGACTCGCTGTTTGTGTCTTTATCGTAATAAACTTCCCCCCCCCCCAGAATAAGTCATACATTCATAAGCAATTGTTTCAGTTTGGAAAGCCATAGAAAACAAAGTCTGGACAGTGACGGGGAAAGGCGCCATATTGTTACCCAGTTTGACATAAAGACGTTGGTGAGCTCGCCCTTTTTTATATATATATATATATATATACACACACAAAATACATTCTTTCTTCATCTCCTTCAAGTATTTTGTTCTATAATATTTGAGTAACATAGGAGGTACCTTCCCACAGGCGTCTTCTTCTTGATGCACCAGCACAGTTTCTCCGCGATACGCGGAACAACCTTTAGCCACACAACTAACCACTTCGCCGCAAATCGCTAAATATCCACTTAAAAAGGCCAACAACTGTCCAAGGATAATGCAAGGCAATGACCGGATCAGAAACAAAATGGCGTCCGCAAACCACGTGACGTGGATGTAACCAATGCGGACCAGTGCTGGGAGTTCACAGAGTGTCCAGAATTAGTTTTCCACGGCTTTTGCGTTTACTATTGCGCTGTCTCTTTAAATGCGGCCGAGGGCCATTTGCCGGGAGGCGGGACTTCCTTGACAAGCCGGAAAAAGGCTCGGCTGTGACTGGCAGCTGGATCCAACCGTCAAAAGAAGCCGGCTCTTCATTTCAACATTTCGTTGCACATATATATATATATATAAATATATATTTAGGGGTTTATATATGGCTACCAAAGGGATGAACCTGTGCACCGTGTGCTGCTTGATCCTCTGGGTTGTCAGTACAGTGTTTGCAGGGTAAGTTGACGCTGGAATGGTCGCAGACGCAGCATCGCCAGCTGGTACACATGTTCCACTGTGATTGGCTCAACCGCTGGAGCGAACAACAGCTTAAGCACTTTGGTTTTTCTCTTTTATTTTATTTTTTTCCCCCCTGTGTTGATGTAATTTTGCCGTTAAATGGAGCGAAGTAGAACTGTATATATAGGCAAAGCTGTGCTTTTGTCTTGTCAAACCAGCCTGTTCACTCGCCCTTTCGCACCAACAAGATGATTATCGGGTCATTTGTCATAGTTTTGAAGTTTATTATCTTTCTCCCGTAGGCGAGATTTTTATAAGATCCTCGGGGTGAGCAAGAGTGCATCAATCAGGGACATCAAGAAAGCCTACAGGAAGCTAGCGCTCCAGTTACACCCCGACAGGAACCAAGACGACCCCAAAGCTCAGGATAAATTCGCCGACTTGGGCGCAGCATACGAGGTACGAGACATTTCCCGAATATGCTTCAGAAGTGATAATCAATACAAAGCGTCAAGATTTTGTCTCCCGGAAGAGCCCGGGCACAGGGCTTTTGTGCGCTGAGCTAGTCGGTTGCCGGTGGAAACATTAGGCTCGTCGTGATTGGTCAACTCCATCGTGTGGCTGCATCTGATTGGCTGGCACAATACCCCCCCCCCCCCCCTAAATAAAAGGTAGTTTGAGATCAGAATTGCAGGTGCTTCATTCTGTTAATTGGTTCGCACTGCTTTGATTACTGAAAAAAAAAAAAAGGTTTATAATATAGTAAAATATTCTAAAATACATTTCAAAAGCTTTATAGCATTGTTACTAACGTTGAACCACTGGCAACAACATCAGGTACACCTGCGTTATGAGAAGAGCATCATCAAAAATTCTGCCTTCACTAAGATAATAATGCTCAGTTTTGTTGGACATTCTACGAGGTATATTAAATTAACAAGGTGTTCATTACTGTGGTGTGTGACTGGTACTCTGTTTCATTTTGGAGGTTCTGTCTGATGAGGAGAAAAGGAAACAGTATGACACGTATGGAGAAGATGGACTGAAAGAAGGCCACCACAGTTCACACAATGATATCTTCTCCAGGTTGGTCTTGTTTACACGTGAAAAACAATAGGCTGATGGATTCTTGACTACTGTTTAGTGATTTGAAACATCTTAACCGATCTTACAAAATCGAGATGACCAACGTACCCTGAAAAAAAAACAACAACAAAAAACTTTGTAACAATTCACACATTTTTTGAAAGTAAATTTGAATGGTGTAATTTTAAGTAAAACTCACTTGCCAGTGTCAAGTAACATGTACTTACTGGTAACACTAACCTTATTTGATGTAAAGACCATTCTTCTTCTTTTCCTTTCGGCTTGTCCCGTTAGGGGTCACCACAGTGTGTCATCCTTTTCCACGTAAGCCTATCTCCTGCATCCTCCTCTCGAACACCAACTGCCATCATGTCTTCCCTCACGACATCCATCAACCTTCTCTCTGGTCTTCCTCTCCCTCTCTTGCCTGGCAGCGCCATCCTCATCACTGATGAGCTCATTTCTAATTTTATCCAACCTGCTCACTCCTAGAGTGAACCTAAACATCTTCATTCCCTCCAGCTCTGCTTCCTGTTGTCTCTTCAGTGCCACTGTCGCTAATCCGTACATCATGGCTGGCATCACCACTGTTTTATAAACTTTGCCCTTCATCCCAGTAGACTCTTCTGTCACGTAACACACCTGACACCTTCCTCCACCCGTTCCAACCTGCTTGGAACCGCTTCTTCACTTCCTGACCACACTCACCATTGCTCTGGACTGTTGACCCCAAGTATTTGAAGTCCTCCACCCTCGCTATCTCTTCTCCCTGTAGCCTCACTCTTCCCCCACCACCCTTCTCATTCATGCACATATATTCTGTCTTACTTCGGCTCATCTTCATTCCTCTGCTTTCCAGTGCATGCCTCAGTCTTTCTAACTGTTCCTCCACCTGCTCCCTCCTTTCACTCCAGATCACAATGTCATCTGCAAACATCATGGTCCACGGGGATTCCAGTCTAACCTCATCTGTCAGCCTATCCATCACCACTGCAAACAGGAAGGGACTCAGGGCTGATCCCTGATGCAGTTCCACCTCCACCTAACATACTTCTCTGCCACTCCAGACTTCCACATGCAGTACTACAGTTCCTCTCTGGGTACTGTGTCATTGGCTTTCTCTAGATCCACAAAGACGCAGTGTAGCTCCTTCTGACCTTATCTGGACTTTTCCATCAACATCCTCATGGCAAATAATGCATCTGTGGTACTCTTTCTAGGCATGAAACCATACTGTTGCTCGCAAATGCTCACTTCTGTCCTGAGTCTAGCCTCCACTACTCTTTCCCATAACTTCATTGTGTGGCTCATCAACTGTATTCCTCTATAGTTCCCACAGCTCTGCACATCACCCTTGTTCTTAAAAATGGTCACCAGCACACTTTTCCTCCATTCTTCAGGCATCTTCTCACCCGCTAGAATTCTGTTGAACAAGCTAGTCAAAAACCCCACAGCCACCTCTCCTAGATGCTTCCATACCTCCACAGGAATGTCATCAGGACCAACCGCCTTTCCATTTTTAATCCTCTTTAACTCCTTTCTAACTTCCCCCTTACTAATCATTGCCACTTCCTGGTCCACCACACTTGCCTCTTCTACTCTTCATTCTCTCTCATTTTCCTCATTCATTAACTCCTCAAAGTATTCTTTCCATCTGTCCAGCACACTATTGGCACCAGTCAACACATTTCCATTTCTATCCTTAATCACCCTAACCTGCTGCACATCCTTCCCATCTCCGGTCCCTCTGTCTGGCCAACCTGTATAGATCCCTTTCTCCTTCTTTAGTTTCCAACCAGGCATACAAGTCATCATATGCCTCTTGTTTGGCCTTTGCCACCTCTACCTTTTCCCTATGTCGCATCTCAACTTATTCCTTTCTCCTCTCCACAGTCCTCTGTGTCCCACTTCTTCTTAGCGAACCTCTTTCCTTGTATGATTTCCTGTACTTTGAGCTTCCACCACAAAGTCTCCTTTCCTGCCAGAAGATAGACTAAGTACTCTCCTGCCTGTCTCTCTGATCACCTTGGCTCTAGTGGTCCAGTCTTCTGAAAGCTCCTCCTGTCCTCCAAGAGCCTGTCTCACCTCTTCCCGAAAAGCCATGCAACACTCTTCCTTTCTCAGCTTCCACCACATGGTTCTCTGCTCTGCCTTTGTCTTTTTAAACTTCCTCCCCACCACCAGAGTCATCTTACACACCACCATCCTTTGCTGTCAAGCCACACTCTCCCTTACCACTACCTTACAGTCGGGAACCTCCTTCAGATTACATCGTCTGCACAAGATGTAATCAACCTCCGTGCTTCTCCCTCCGCTCTTGTAGGTCACCCTATGTTCCTGCCTCTTCTGGGGGGAAAAAGTGTTCACTACAGCCATTTGCATCCTTTTTGCAAAGTCTACCACCATCTGTCCCTCCAAGTTCCTTTCCTGGATGCTGTACTCATCCATTACTTCTTCATCACCCCTGTTTCCTTCACTAACATGTCCATTACAATCTGCACCAATCACGACTCTCTCTCTGGAATGCTCATAACTACTTCATCTAGCTCCTTCCAGAATTTCTCTTTCACCTCTCGGTCACATCCTACCTGTGGGGCATAGCCGCTAATCACATTATACATAACACCCTCAATTTCAAGTTTCAGCTTCATCACTCAATGATGCTCTTGTCACCTCCAAGACATTCTTCGCTTACTCTTCCTTTAAAATAAATCCTACTCCATTTCTCTTCCCCTATAAACCATGGTAACATAATTTAAGCCCTGCCCCTGAACTACTAGCCTTACTGCCTTTCCACCTGATCTCCTGGACACACAATGTATCAACCTTTCTCTTAATCATCATGTCAACCAACTCCTGAGATTTTCCTGTCATAGTCCCAACATTCAAAGTCCCCACATACAATTCTAGGCTGTGTGCTTTCCTCTTCTCTTTCTGCTTAAGAACCTGCTTTCCACCTCTCCTTCGTCTTCGACCCACAGTAGCTGAATTTCCACTGACGGCCTGCAGGTTAACGGTGCCGGGGCAGACGTTGTTAAACCGGGTCACGACCGATCCAGTATGGAATTCTTTAGACCACAGGTGTCAAACTGGTGGCCCAGGGGCCATATCCGGCCTGCCACATCATTTTATGTGGCCTGTGAAAGCAAATCAAAATTGCTAATTGTGTTCTGGTGTAATACCATTGAGATGTTTGCAAGCATTTCTTTGTTACCAATCCCCCTTTGAAAAGAAATGTAATAGTTGAAAAACTTTTTTTATAAGCTTCTGATTTTAAAACTGGTTCTTCATCAATGTGTTGTGTATACTGTAATTACAGTATATGAGGTAATCTTTCATTTATATGGGTCCACAGTCATACGGCCCTCCAAGGGAAGTCATAACTGGCCCGTAACAAAAATGAGTTTGACACCCCTGCTTTAGACGAACGCTCATATTTGTTTGGCAAAGTTTTAAGCCGGATGCCCTTCCTGACGTAACCCTCTACATTTATCCGGGCTTGTGACCGGCCTACAGTTTGCACTGGCATGTGCCCTCCATTGAGCTGCAGAAGAGCATTACAATGGTCAAATCTACTTAAAAGCATGGATGAGCGTCCGCTGGTCTGCTTGGCACATGGAAGCCTTCACTCTGGATATGTTCTTCGGCTGGTAGAAGGCAGTTTCAGTAACTGATTTGATATGACTGTTGAAAGTCAGGTCGGAATCTATCAGTACAACAAGGTTTCAGACTTTGTCTTTGTTTTTTCAAGACGGTGACTCTAGGTTTTTACTAACTGCAATCCTCTTTTCTTTATTGCCAAAAACAATTATCAGTTAATTAAACCACAACAAAACAGTTTTTGTTGTGGTTTAATTGAAGAAAGTTTTGGCTCATCCAGTTATCTGTTTTAGACAGTGACAATTGAACTATAGTCAAAAGGCGACACTGCTAGATATAACTGTGTATCATCTGCAAAGCTGTGATAGTCAACATTAAGGTTCTGAAGAATTTGACCGAAGGGTAGCATATACAGGCTGAATAGGAGAAGTCCAAGAACTGCGTCTTGAGGGACCCCATAGGTCATTGCCATTCGATGAGATTGAACACTACCAAGGTTACAAAAGAACTCCTTTCCTCCAGGTAGGACCTGAACTATTTAAGGACTGTTCAATTTAGTCCTACCAACATTTCCAACCTGTTCAGCAGTATGTTATGATCTACCGTATAAAAAGCTGCACTGAGATCCAACAAGACCAGAATTGACAGCTTTTCAGAGTCGGTATTCAACCTTATATCATTTAGCACTTTGATAAAAGCAGATTTTGTACTGTGAGTTTGGAAACCTAATTTGAAATTTTTCAAAAAGTCCATTTAAGTTCAAGAAATTGCTGAGTTGATTAAAAATAACTTTCTCAACAATCTTGTCTATGAAAGGGAGATTTGAGATGGGTCAATAGCTTGCTAACACGGAAGCGTCCGTCCATTAAGCCTCTTCTAATTTTTAGAAGAGGCTTAATGGCAGCTGCTTTAAGAGCTTTAGGAAATTTGCCTGACTGCAGTGAGCAATTGATTATTTGCTGCAAATCAGGATAGCACAGACTTCGCAATAAGTCAGATGGTATTGAGTCAAGACAGCTGAGAGATGATTTCAGCTGCTGAACTGTTTTCTCTATAGTTTTTTTGGTCAACTGTATCAAATTCTGACGTGGTAATAGAGTTTTTTCTGGGTGGCTTCAGATGTATCATTTGTATGCATAATTTTATCATTTTGCTGATTTGTGCTGATATTTAACCTGTTGGATTGTATTTTTTCACTATAATAAGCAAATTCATTGCATTTATCTGCTGTTCGGAGTTCTGGAGCTATCTAATTCGGGGGAGTTGTGAGCTTGTCAACCTTAAGAAAACATTAAGTAAATATGTCTACCTTTTGACATTTTAAGTAAATTCTACTTAATCTTGTTTGAAAGTTTGAATTGTTTGAATTCTTTACTCGATACAATTAATTTTATGTTGCTCATTTTGTTTTCATAAATGCTACTTGTACCACAAATCACACAATAATGCAGCTCATTGTTTGAATCTTTATGTAACCTAATACACCAAATAAGACAAAACAAACGGTTGTTGAGAAATCCCACAAAATAGGACTAAGCACCACATTTAAAAAAACATTTTTATGACACATTTGTTAGAGTGGAATAAGCAATATAATACAGCAGTAATACATGTTTACTGTTTTGAAAAATGTCAGCCACAATCCCAGAGCAGATCATGGAGAAAGTCATTGTTAATGCACATTACAACACACCATAATCAATCAGGATAATCTTTCAGAGACCTCCATGAATTATTTGCTAACTTTCGGAAGAGGGGGAGGGGGGTGCTCAAATTTGGCCTGATTATCAGTACGTGTGCCCCGCTTAAATTCAAACACAATCTGTTTTACAGAGTTGGTTGAGTTCAGATTTGTTGTCACATTATTCTCCCATAGTGAACAAAAATAATCCAGTCTGGGGTCAAACTGGCACTGTCAAAACCTTTTCATCATACCACTTGTCCTCTTTTCTATCGCTGGCACCCTTCCTTCTGCGGTGACAAAACAAAAACACAAAGAAAGCCAAAGAAAAGGAATGGGCTTTGTGTCACCTTAGAGGTATATTAGTCTCTAAAATCTTACTCAAATTTCAAATTGTATGACCTTTTGGCGCTTTTGACTTTTTCAGGTATGGTTATCACACTTTTTTTGTGTACCCTATGAGGCATATTGTTCGTGAAAATTGCGGTCGACTTCAAGTTGTACGACTGGTGATATATATTACAGTTTAGGGTTACAATTCCTATATTCATTGTTCTGTCCTGCTTTGTAGTTTCTTTGGCGACTTTGGTTTCATGTTCGGAGGCAACCGACAGCAGCAGGACCGAAACATCCCCAGAGGAAATGACATTGTACTTGACTTGGAGGTCACGCTCCAAGAGGTTTACTCTGGGAACTTTGTGGAGGTGAGTTGAACTTCCTGTGTGGAGTTTGCATGTTCTCACAGTGCTTGTGGAGGTTTTCTCAGGATGCTCGGCCTTCGTCCCACATTCTAAAAACAAGCATGTCAGGTTCATTGAAGACTCGAAATTGTCCTTAATGGTGAATGGTTTGTTGTCTATATGTGCCCACAGTGGCAGGCCGTGCATTTGGTACGTGGGCCTTCATCAGTGTGGATTTATCCAATTTAATCCACCTATAATACAACTACTATCACATCACAATTATAGAAGCAATGAATGCAATATAACTGTGCCGCATACAACAGTTTGAGCAGTTTAGAATCAATATTTATCTAATAACATGACAAAAACACACAAATTTAAATATACGGTGGGTACGGAAAGTATTCAGATGCACTTAAAATTTTCACTCTTTATGTTGCAGCCATTTGGTAAAATAACTTAAGTTAATTTTTTCCCCTCAATGTACACACAGCACCACATATTGAGAGACAAAAATGGAATTGTTGAAATTTTTGCAGTTTTATTAACAAAGAAAAACTAAAATATCAAGCAGCCATAAATATTCAGACCTTTGCTCAGTATTTAGTAGAACCACCTTTTTGAGCTAATACAGCCATAAGTCTTTTTGGGAATGATGCAACAAGTTTTTCACACCTAGATTTGGGGGATTTGCCATTCCTCCTTGCAGATCCTCTCCAGTTCTGTCAGGTTGGATGGTGAACGTTGGTGGACAGCCAGTTTCAGGTCTCTTAGAGTCATTGTCTTGTAAGTCAGGGCTGTGGCTGGGCCATGAAGAACAGTTACGGAGTTGTTCTGAAGCCACTCCTTCGGTATTTTAGCTGTGTGCTTAGGGTCATTGTCTTTTTTGAAGGTGAACCTTCGGCCCAGTCTGAGGTCCTGAGGACTCTGGAGAAGGTTTTCATCCAGGATATCCTTGTAATTGGCCGCATTCATCTCTCCTTTGATTGCAACCAGTCTCCCCGTCCCTGCAGCTGAAAAACACACCCACAACATGATTCTGCCACCACCATGCTTCACTGTTGGGACTGGATTGGAGAGTTGACGAGCAGTGCCTGGTTTTCTTCACATATACCGCTTAGAATTAAAAGGCCAAAAAGTTCTATCTTGGTCTTATCAGACCAGATAATCTTATTTCTCACAATCTTGGAATCCTTCAGGTGTTTTATAGCAAACTCCATGCGGGTTTTCATGTGTCTTGCACTGAGGAGAGGCTTCAGTCGTGCCACTCTGCCGTAAAGCCCCGACTGGTGGAGGGCTGCAGTGATGGTTGACTTTCTAGAACTTTCTCCCATCTCCCGACTGCATCTCTGGAGCTTAGCCACAGTGATCTTTGGGTTCTTCTTTACCTCTCTCACCAAGGCTCTTCTTCCCGATTGCTCAGTTTAACCGGACGGCCAGCTCTAAGAAGGGTTCTGGTCGTCCCAAACGTCTTCCATTTAAGGATTATGGAGGCCACTGTGCTCTTAGGAAACTTAAGTGCAACAGAATCGTTTTTGTAACCTTGGCCAGATCTGTGCCTTGCCACAATTCTGTCTCTGAGCTCTTCAGGCAGTTCCTTTGACCTCCTGATTCTCATTTACTCTGACATGCACTGTGAGCTGTAAGGTCTTATATAGACAGGTGTGTGGCTTTCCTAATCAAGTCCGTATAATCAAACACAGCTGGACTCCAATGAAGGTGTAGAACCATCTCAAGGATGATAAGAAGAAATGGACAGCACCCAAGTTAAATATGAGTGTAAAGTGTCTGAAAACTGTGTGATATTTCATTTTTAATAAATCTGCAAATATTTCAACAATTAATTCTCTCACATGCATCCAAGTAAACATACTAGAAACAATGCAGCCAATAGAACCTTGACTTGATCCTCCACCACTGTGCGGCCTGCGATTGGCTACCGAACAAGCCCGGGATGTACCTTGTCTCTCGCCCCAAGTTAGCTGGCATGGAATAGGCTCCAACTCACCTGTGACCCTATGAAAGGTTGATAGATGGCTAATTCTTCAAATGGAAATTCAACTTGCACTCCCATGTATATTTTTTAATGTTCCACGGAGCACCATACAGAGAACCAGATCAAATGTATGCAGAAACTCAAGTACTGATGTCAGATTGAATGGGTATACAACCAGTGCTGGACCTCTTGTGCTAAGGGGTCAGTTATGTGGCTTGCTCAGGGGCACCTCAACAGTAGTCGGCAAACAGATGAGCATCTTCAACAACTGCAGTAGTTGATTTTTTTCTTTTTTTAATGTAAGAAACTGCCGCTTCTTATTTAACATCCTTTTATTTTTGCGCACTAGGTGGTACGGAACAAGCCCGTAGCCAAAGAGGCGTCCGGGAAGAGGAAATGCAACTGCCGACCAGAGATGAGGACTACGCAGCTCGGCCCAGGCCGCTTCCAGATGACCCAAGAGATGGTGTGCGATGAATGTCCCAACGTCAAGTGAGTCCCTGTTTCTTTTTTTTATTCTTATTTATCGCAACCCTTCGATGTACTCTCAATGGAGCATTGCTTTGTGTCATTTGCTTGATCACGCCAGGTTGGTGAACGAGGAGAGAACACTGGAGGTGGAAATTGAACAAGGGGTGAGAGATGAGATGGAGTACCCCTTCATTGGGGAAGGTAAGCTTCCGTTGTCACTTTATGAGATATATTGTTATTTGAAAAACAACAAAAATATGCTGTCTTTGTGGTTCGGCTAAAAAAAAAAAAACAACAACAACACTGAATTCAGAAGTACAGTTGAACCTCCGCATAGTCGTGGTTCATTTGCAAATTCACCTATTTTCAATATTTTTTGGCAAACCTATCTGCTTATTCACTAAAAAAACTATTCACAATTTTTGTGCTCAGGCAAAAGCAATAAAAGTATTATTTTCGTACTGTCTTGTGGCATCTTGGTGTCGAGTAACTATGTTAAAGTGAAACGAGGAGCTTCATTTCAATAATAGTAGTGGTTTGGCCTCTGGGAATGTGGAATCTATAATAAAAAATTAATCTATAAAAAAATTCTGACGGATTTTCCAACTCAACCTGTCAAAATTACCGAAGTGTTGCAAACGATGTCACTTGCCCTAAAAACTCAACTTAAATAGCGCAAATTGGAACATTTGCCACAAGAGCCGTGTGGCCAGTAGAATAGGGCATGCACTTTATTAATCAATTGATTTTTCCTGACTGTACTTATGGAGGATTTTTTTTAATTTTTTTTAAGCCTTTGAAGTGTTCATTCCATGTTTTTGAGAAAATTACACAGAGATGGCAGCCAGTTGTCACGTTGGTAATCACAGAGTAATTGACACCTCCCCGGATGGTTTGCACTGTAATTGCCTATAGATGCCACAAGATGGCAGCAAATGACTACTTTTGTCTAAATGAAGCTCCTCAACTCACTTCAACAGTATCTTGGCACCAAGGTAGGTGGGTTTCTACCAAGCAGTCTATAAACTTGTATGACAGTTACTAATATATTTTACCTTTCCCAATCGTAGTAGAGTAGACGCTGCTTTTAGTTTTCCCCAAAAATAAGTCGCAGTTCTGTGACTGCTGTACATTTCTGGTGCTTGACTTGCTGGCTGTTTTAGACAGATGGATAGATACTTTCTTCATCCTGTGAGGGGAAATTTAATGATTACTTGATGTATTTCAAAATAAGTGTTTTATTCACATATATCGCATTGTGCTTCCACAGGGGAGCCCCACATCGACGGAGAGCCTGGAGATCTGCGTTTCCGCATTAAAGTGCTAAAGTACGAGCCAACTTTGTTTACAACTTCTGACAGAGATTTTGCTGAAAAGATGCATGTGAACATGACACTGAGGAGACGTTCGTCTTTTGTAGACATCGCGTATTTGAGCGCAGAGGGGATGATTTGTACACCAACGTCACCATCTCTCTGGTGGAGGCGCTGGTCGGCTTTGAGATGGACATCGTTCATTTGGACGGACACAAGGTACTGTCCATCATGCACACCATCTTTTGAAGGTGCTGTCAGAGTGCTGCACGTGTGTTCTTCTGTCCGTTAGGTGCACATCGTGCGGGACAAGGTGACCAAGCCCGGCGCCAGGATGTGGAAGAAAGGCGAGGGCTTGCCCAACTTCGACAACATCAACATTCGTGGGTCGCTCATCATCACCTTTGACGTGGAGTTCCCCCAGACGCAGCTGGATGAAAAGCAGAAAAATGGTGAGTGAGTGAAAGTTCAAATCAAAGTTGATGCGTGTGGCCTTCTCTTTTAAAATCAAGATGAAGGCCTAACCAATACTTTTTTGGGAGTACAATAAAAAAGGCTTAAACAGAGCATGCAGTATCACTGAGTGCTTTAATGCGGACCCTTTTAATTCCGAGTTCTCATTTACCATTTTGAGCAGTGATATGGAATTCACCAACTTCTAATTTTAAATTTGAGCCCGCTTACTAGAGCAAGCATAACATTCAAACACTAAAGGTATTTTTTTTAATTAATTATTTGTAGTGAATAACTAAAATATGACTTTTTAATCAAATGGTTATCCATCCATTTTCCATACTGCTTAGCCTCACTAGCGTCAGCCTATCCCAGCTATCTTTGAGCGAGTTGGTGTGCGATGAATGTCACACTGGTCGCCAGCCAATCGCAGGGCACATATAAACAAACAACCATTCACACTCACATTTACACCTACGGGCAATTTAGAGTCTTCAATTAACCTACCGTGCATGTTTTTGGGATGTGGGAGGAAACCGGCGTACCCAGAATAAACTCATGCAGGCACAGGGAGAACATGCAAACTCCACACAGGCGAGGGCAGAGTTGAACCTGGTTCCTCAGATCTGTGAGGCACATTTGCTAACCAGTTGTCCAACGTGCCGCCTCAAATAATTGTGCGTTACTATTTATTTTATTTTTTTTCAGTTTTGTATTTGTTATAACTGGATTTCAAAATTCATCAATAGCAATACTGATGTTTTTTTCGAATAGAAACCTACATTTTGGCTTATTAACCAGTACAGAGACATGTTTGGTAATAACCTAAATAATTTTGGCTTATTAACCAGTACAGAGACATGTTTGGTAATAACCTAAAAAATGTTTAGGTTATTACCAAGCCGGTATATGCGCGACTTAATTACCGTAATTTCTCGTGTATAATGCGCACCCATGTATGACACGCACCCCCAAAGTTGACCTTAAAAACCTTCAACCTATGTATAATGCATGTTTTTGCCTCCACCTATATGATCAAAACATGAAGTATTTTGTTTGTTTTTTAAAAGTATTATTCTGAAGTTAAGCACTTTATTTGAACACATACTTTCTTTTTATTTACTTGCTCTTATTTTGAAATTCACAGCCCTACTTTTATTTAGTGAATGAGAAAACGCACAGTTGTACTCATATGTTTGATTACCCAGGCAGAATTTGTAATTCTTGAAAGAAAACATGAAGGACCAGGTGAAACACACACAATTTTATTTGAATGAGTTTCAAATTAAACTGTCAAGCATTTCAGAAAAGCATTGTCAGTAAACAAAACATAACCATGAATAAATTAATAATGGTTGTTATTATAAAATAAAATAATAATTTCATTCTGCCTTTGTATGTAAACTTATGAGCAAAATTGTACATGTATGCAGTCATATGTACCCCTGTCATATTGGAATGAAAGTGTAGGCTTCGCTTTTTTTTTAATAACTTCTCGGTGGCATACGAGAATGAAATTGTACACCTTTCTGATAACCTCTACGGGGCGGTGGCATATTGGAATGGAAGTGTACAGATTTTTCATAACCTGTAGAGGGCGGCATACATTTATAAAATGTGAGGGTTTTTTCCCCTATACCTATGTATAATCCACACTATTGATTTTTTTTAAAATGCGCATTATAGGTGTGAAATTACAGTACTTCTGCAATCTGCAAAACAGGTTGAAGCACTTCCTCGTTTGAGTGGATGGGGAATGGGACTGGGGACAAAGCACTCGTAGGAACTTTAAATGTCTAAAATGTATTTTTATTAACACAAGATGCCATCAAACATGACAATAGCCGATGTTTAAGCTTCGTTTGTCTTTACGTAAATCATATCGTATTTGTATAAATAAATGATATACATGTATGGTATTTAACTTTGTTCCAAAGAGACCAGCCAAAAAGATATATTTTTTTATTAGCAAGTTTGGATTCATAACATAATCTCATCAACCTGTAGTCAAGCCCATTAGCGTAGCATACACAGGAAGTCCGCTAATATGTTTTCCGGGTTAGGTCACGTGACGTTTCACATATAGCGGATTACGACATTTTTATCTGAAGTTCAATTGACCACTATAAATTCTGGAATAAAATTGGTATTTTCCAAAGAAATTGATTCCCAATTACAATTGCAAACCTAAATTCAGAATATGTATTCCTGTACATTTAGTGTTGTACAGTTTAAAAATGGTCCAGCATCAAATTTAGCTCTGTTGTTGTAGCATTAGCATTGCATATTGTTCAAACCACTACTACGCAACTACCACTCCTTTTGAGTGTGCCTACAGCCCATTGAGTAGTGATGTTACGGGTTGTGCCGAGTCTTTGAGGCGTGTGTCGAGTAATGAAGGGGGCGTGTCCGCGAGGCGCGTACCGAGGCTTGCTTCGTTTGGGGTAGTGGTGGGAAATGATGACTTCGCTGCCCGACTGTAACACGTGACCGCTTCAGGAAGTGGTTCAGAATTTGGCGCGTTGTGTGACTCTTTGACACAGCAATGCAAACCCGTCAAGCAGCTCCGTGAAAATGTGGGTTTATACCATTCTCCAAAGTTGACAAACACATTGCACAAGCTGCCATACTGGTACATCTCAATAAATTATAAGTGACAAAAGCTTAATTTAGTTAAGTAGTTCAATTCAAAAAGTGAAAATCATATTCTGGAGATGCACCACACACAGTGAAATATTTCATGATTTTTATTTTTTTATTCATGTATCATTTTGATGCTTAAAGCAAATGACATCTTCAAATTCACCATCTCTAGAAACTAGAACATAATGTACCAAACTATTATGAAACAAAGGGAAGTGTTTATTGACTCTATATGTATGAGTACTGAAATCAATTGAGTTTTCTACCATATTCAATTTTTTTTTAGCTGTGCCTGTATATGATTGCTACCATTTTGGAAACAGTTACGCACACAGAATACATTCAAACAATATTTTAGTATTTCACGTCGACACAATATTTGGTTACGATGTTTCATGAAGCTTCATCTCGCCATCACTACCATTTCCTCCTGAATGACTTCTATCCTTCTGCAGGTGTTCGTAACCTGTTGAAGCAAGGCTCCATACAGAAGGTGTACAATGGACTACAAGGCTACTAACGTGCCACTCCATGCTGCTTGGACTGACATGTAGATGACAAACAACACGCAAACTACAACAATAACAGCAGCAGCAGCAGAACGAGCGTGACCTGCACCACTTTTCTGGCCACAGTCTATTTATGTTTGTTTTGTTTTCCCGACTCAGGATGTCTCGAATTGATTTGTTTTTACATTTCAAGGTTCTTTTTTGTGCCCCCCCCTTTTTTTTTTTTTATCCAAACCACATTGTCAGGTTTATTTAAGATTATAGGCTGTATAAAAGAAATGGGTGCCGGAGTCAGTTTGGTTTTGTCATAAATCATACAAGTCCAGGGACATTTGCTCATAGACCTTTTATACAGTTAACAGTACGTTTGCAGCTTGCAGAGGTTTTAAGGGGTATTTGCTTCCCCTTTAGGCTTCCAAGGCTCTGTACTCTTTTACACGGTCTTTTGTTCCAATTTGTTTTGTTCATTGCAGAAGAATCATCATGTTGACATGTGAATAACGTAGGAAATATACAGTGCAAAACTGTAAAAATAAAAAAAATGTTTTATGGTTTAGTTTGTAAAGAGTTTTGCACTCCCTCTGGTGCCTCTTTTTGCTTCAATGAAGAAATTATTCCTCTTCCTGACTGGAGAAAGTTTCCAAATGCTACACATTTTTTTCATCATGGTTTAATCTAAAAGTTTTTTTTTTTTTTATTTAGTTTTTTTGGTCAGTCTTTTGTGTTCCACAAAAGTGCGATGCTGCCTCCAACTGTGAAATAACTAATCTTTTTGTTTTGATTTTGGTTTGAAAGCTGATTGGGATTAATTGACGTTTTGGGAGGATGAATAAAGATTTCTTCCGGTTTTGATGATGATGTCATTACCTGAATTCACCAGTAGGTTGTGATGGAGTTCCACATAAGCGTTAATAGAGGAATGAGGGAGCAATGTATTTTAAATTCCTTCATCCTTCCATTTTCCGTACTTATCCTCACGAGGGTCGCGGGCCTACTAGCGCCCATCTTTAGCTGACTCTGGGCGAGAGGCGGGCTTACACCCTGAACTGGTCGCCAGCCAATCGCAGGGCACATATAGACAAACAATCATTTGCAGTCACATTCACACTTGCAGGCCGTTTAGTTTCAATTAACCTGCCATGCATGCTTTTGGGACATGAGAGGAACCCGGAGTACCCGGCGAAAACGTGCAAACTGGAGACTGGATTTGAATCCGGGTTCTCAGAATTGTGGGGCAGTCTGAAATTTCTAATTTTCTTGACTTTTAACAGATATTACCATGATTTTTTTTTTTCACCAAATCCATTCTTAACATTAATTGAACAATAATGTTCTGTTTCAAAAGTTGCTTTCCACAATTTTGGCTGACAGACTTATTTAAATTCTTTGCAGAAATCAATTCACTGAATGCATTATTAACGTAATTATATTTTTAAATCATCCCACGTACTGGCAGGCACGCAGCTACGAGGGTCGAGGGAGGGGTAGAAATGAATTATCATTGGAGGGGATATCGATACATGAGGCCCACGGACATATAAGTCCTCAGCGATTTACACCAGCTCATTCCGTATTTAATAAGGGTCCCCGCTAACATTCAATCCTCCAGTCACGCACAGATCACTGCGTCCTCTTCCACATATAGAGACGTCTCCATGTGCCGCTTTTAAAGGGAACGAAAGGAGCCGATTCGATTGGGCAGGATTGAAGTAGGCTCTGGACATGTCCAGACAAAGCGCAGACGTCCCACTTTTAATTGCGCTGATATAAGTCGGTCCACAAAGTCGCGACAAGTGCAGCGCTGGATTTTCACTATTCACGAAAATGGAGCCCCATGTGGGATTTGCTTTTATGTTGGCTTATTTATTATTATTATTATTAATAAATATTCTTTTTTTTGTGAGGCCACCACCAGAAAGGTAGCAGTGGTGGAAAATTACAGGAAATGGTCTAGATCACTACTGTCAAACTCAAGGCCCGGGGGCCACATCCGGCCCGCCACATCAATTTATGTGGCCCTCGAAAGCAAATCAAGTGCGTCGACTTCATGTTTCTTGCTAAAATACCAACGTTGCAAAACGTCTTCCCTTTTATATAACATTGATTGCAAACATTTTTGTTACCAATCCCTATTTCAAAATAAACTGAATTAACAACTTTTTACTGGCTTCTGGTTTCAAATATAGTTATTCATCCAGCCATCCATTTTCTGAGCCGCTTCTCCTCACTAGGGTCACGGGCGTGCTGGAGCCTATCCCAGCTATCATTGGGCAGGAGGCGGGGTACACCCTGAACTGGTTGCCAGCCAATCGCAGGGCACATACAAACAAACAACCATTCACATTAACAGTCACACCTACGGGCAATTTTAGAATCTCCAATTAATGCATGTTTTTGGGATGTGCGAGGAAACCGGAGTGCCCGGAGAAAACCCACGCAGGCACGGGGAGAACATGCAAACTCCACACAGGCGGGCGGGGCCGGGATTTGAACCCCGGTCCTCAGAACTGTGAGGCAGACGCTCTAACCAGTCGCCCACCGTCCCGTGCCAAATATAGTTATTCATCGATTTTTAAAACATGAGACATTTACTGTATATGTGTTTGCGCTCATGACGGCCCTCCGAGGGAAACCATAACTACGAAGAATTAGTTTGACACCCCTGGTCGAGATGCTCAGTACAATATGAGCAATATAATTAAATATAAAAATCTATATATGTACAGAAAATAATTTTAATGGGCAGATGATACAATAAAAAGTTTAGTTTTTCTTTATTTGAATGTTATTATACAGTAGGTAACTTATTTTACATTTATGACAACAAAGAAAATCCTCACCTTGACTTAACGTACATTTTCAAGGGACCTGTTTTTTTGTTTTTTTTTTTTTTAAACCATGAAATGTTTCACAGTGAAATATTTAAATGTTGCTAAAAACATCACCCATACAGCTATTAAAGGTTTTCGTGAGTAATGACAGCCAGTTGTCAGAGTCAGCAGTTATACTGCCATGTGTGAACCCCCTGTGCTACATTAAATGTCACAGAGATTAGTGGTTCTTTATCTGTAGCCCACCATGCACACACACGACTGACGGGGTCTGCATGGGCGGGCCACACCGACCCTATTGTGATAATTTATAGCCCGCCGAGTGATGTGCACATCTGCATTTAACACAATGCTTATGAATGACTATGAGTTTTTACTTCTACATGTATGTGTGTGCGTGTGTGTGTGTGTGTGTGTGTGTGGCCAGCCATTTGTGCGTCTGTGTGTGTATGTGAGTAATGAACTCCCACGGAGATAACACGGTTGTGGTGCAGGGAGTTGTCTCTTCAAACATCCCATAGTCAGTTTCACACACTACAACTACTTGTCATCCTTCCACCACATTGTGCTTAGTTCTGAAGTGTTGGTAGACTTATGGTCAACTAAAGAATAAGAGAATGCTCAAACTTTGCTTTTTCTGTGCAAACCACAGCTAGACCACCAGTTTATTACTGCATTAAGGACTTGTATTTAACTAAATTTGCACTCTGCATTTATTATTCTCTTCCCATTCACGTACAAGGTAGTCCGCCATATATTTGACCTACAATCATAAACAATAGTATGCTCATGTTTACAGTAACGGCTAGTGTTGTGCCATACTGTAATATTTGGTATCAATCTGATATCAAGTAAATATAGGGACAGTAACATCCAAGGGCGTCAAACTCATTTTTATCAAGGGCCAGATTGTAGTTACAATTTTCCTCAGAGGGCCATTATGACTGAAACCATATAAATGTTTGATTGTCTCATCATATTCCATGCACACAATAAATTGATGTATAACTAGTTTTGAAATCAGAAGTCAAGGATAATAGTTTGTTCAACTATTGTTCAAGTTACTGTAAAGTGGGTTTGGAGGAGTTTGGTAACAAAGAAAAATTATTTTGCAATATCTCCACATTTATTACATATGACAATTTGGAAATTCTGCCCCCAGTATATACATCCCCAATTCCAATGACGTTGGGACGTTGTGTTAAACACAAATAAAAAACAGAATACAATGATTTGCAAATCATGGTCAATCTATATTTAATTGAATACACTACAAAGACAAGATACTTAATGTTCAAACTGATCAACTTTATTGTTTTTAGCAAATAATCATTAACTTAGAATTTCATGGCTGCAACATGTTCCAAAAAAGATGGGACAGGTGGCAAAAAAGACTGAGAAGTCGAGGAATGCTCATCAAACACCTGTTTGGAACATCCTACAGGTGAACAGGCTAATTGGGAACAGGTGGGTGCCATGTTGGGTATAAAAGGAGCTTCCCTGAATTGCTCAGTAATTTCCAAGCAAAGCTGGGGCGAGGTTCACCTCTCTGTGAACAAATGTGTGAGAAAATAGTCGACCAGTTTAAGGACAATGTTCCTCAATGTACAATTGCAAGGAATTTAGGGATTTCATAATCTACGGTCCATAATATCATCAAAAGGTTCAGAGAATCTGAAGAAATTACTCCATGTAAGCGGCAAGGCCGAAAACCAACATTGAATGCCCGTGACCTTAGATCCCTCAGGCGGCACTGCATCAAAAACCGACATCAGTGTAAAGGATATCACCACAGGGGCTCAGGAACACTTCAGAAACCCAATGTCAGTAAATACAGTTTGGCACTACAGCCTTTAGTGTAATTTAAAACTCTACTATGCAAAGCAAAAGCCATTTATAAACAACACCCAGAAACGCCGCCGGCTTCTCTGGGCCCGAGCTCATCTAAGATGGACTGACGCAAAGTGGAAAAGTGTTCTGTGGTCCGACGAGTCCACATTTCAAATTGTTTTTGGAAATTGTGGACATCGTGTCCTCCGGGCCAAAGAGGAACCATCCGGACTGTTATGGACGCAAAGTTCAAAAGCCAGCATCTGTGATGGTCTGGGGCTGTGTTAGTGCCAAAAGGTACATCCAGGTTTTGGAGAAACATATGCTGACATCCAAGCAACGTCTTTTTCATGGACGCCCCTGCTTATTTCAGCAAGACAATGCCAAACCACATTCTGCATGTGTTACAACAGCGTGGCTTTGTAGTAAAAGAGTGCGGGTACTAGACTGGCCTGCCTGCAGTCCAGACCTGTCACCCATTGAAAGTGTGTGGTGCTTCATGAAGCGTAAAATACGACAACGGAGACCCCGGACTGTTGAACAGCTGAAGCTGTACATCAAGCAAGAATGGGAAAGAATTCCACCTACAAAGCTTCAACAATTAGTGTCCTCAGTTCCCAAACGTTTATTGAATGTTGTTAAAAGAAAAGCTGATGTAACACAGTGGTAAACATGACCCTGTCCCAGCTTTTTTGGAACGTGTTGCAGCCATAAAATTCCAAGTTAATGATTATTTGCTAAAAACAATAAAGTTTATCAGTTTGAACATTAAATATCTTGTCTTTGTAGTGTATGCAATTAAATATAGGTTGAACATGATTTGCAAATCATTGTATTCTGTTTTTATTTCTCTTTAACACAACATCTTAACTTCATTGGAATTGGGGTTGTACAATATGGTTTCACAGTCATAACGGCCCTCTGAGTGAAACCATCGACAACGTGGCCCGTAATATAGTGTGTGAGTCGAGTTCCTCGGGGAAGTTTCATTTTCTGAAAAGCTTTAACCTCCCTTGCAAAAATTCCCACAGACACTTGTAAACTTTGTAAAGGATACTGTATGTACATGATCGCTGCACCTGTTTTCAGGCTTCTTTTTTTTTTTTTTTACCTTTTATTCACCATATGATACAATGGAATGTAATGCATTATGTAACTATGTGCTGTAACTATAGCACACTTTAACAGTTTGTCGTCTATATATTTGTATTTGCTTTTATTTTTCTTTGTTTTACTCTGCTGTCTGCTGCCAGGTCAGCATTGCAAATGAAAATAGAAAAGATAGATAGATAGATAGATAGATAGATAGATAGATAGATAGATAGATTGATAGATAGATAGATAGATAGATGGATAGATAGATAGATAGATGGTGTTATCAGATATGAAGGCATATGAAGGGATTGATATTTTTCATAGGTATTTACAGTATAAAAATATGTTTTACAATATAATATTAAAAAACATATGACAGCACCACTGAGTACTTTTAGTGATGTTAAAATATATCTGAAAAGACCTGGGAAAATCTAAAAATCCAAATACACACATACATACGCACACACCACCCACACACATAGACACACACAAGCACTCTCTCACGATTGCCCACTTAGCCGTCCCTTTGCTTGTGCCTCACTTAAGCCTGAAGCTACGCTTAGCAGTTATTACACTCAGGGTCAAGTGTGATCCCACTACTTATCTGCATCAACAACTGGAAAGTGCACACAGCACACGCACACACACACACTCGCATACACTGCCTAGCTAATAAATACTGATTTAGGCAGATGCGAGGATGCTGCCATCATGTGCCCCACAGTTAGTAATTACAAGGGGTTTGGACATGTTATTGATCATAATTAAGACCATGCACATCCCATAAAGAAGCTCATAAACACACATAGCACACACTGTTCATTCCTTATGGCAGGCACAACATTGAATCTTTAGATTCTCACCAGTTGAAGCCATGCAAACGCTGATACTTCATAAAATAATGTATTCGAATTTCATCAAACTAAGTGCAGTTCAGGTAGAAATTTAAAGTTTACGTTGTCACCATGATACTGGTTTAGTTACGGTAAGTATACTAATTTCAGGTCTTCACACAAGGTCGGCCCACCCGCCAGTTTATAATTTTACAAAAAAAAACTCTTGACATATCCATGACATTCCAGGGTCAAACTGTTGCAGTATTTTAGCATTCTTGACTGTCATACTCATGTAAAAAGAAGTTAACCACTGTTAATATTAAAAGACCAAAATAATAAAAGAAACGTTCCTAATGCAAGTGACAAAGATTTAATATAAAGGCGATTCACGACACACATTGTTTTAAAACTCATTCACTGCCATTGACGGCTGTTGAATTCAAATATCCATGTTAACATGGAGGACTGGCAGTGAATGAGTTTTTTTTTCAACATTCATAGTCACTCAAGAGTAAAAATATGTGACCTTAAAAAATTTATGAACACTTCACATCATATTCTGTGTTCTTCCTCACAACCTCTCTTTTTGTGGTTCCAATATGTTTGTAAGTAAAAATGTTGCGCATTTTCTTTATTAAAAAAAGAAAGACATGAAAATGTATGGGGAAAAGTGGTTTATTTCTGAAAATCAATTTTTATTAGAATTATTTTCTATTTAACCACAATATTGCCCAAATTCTATCCTCAGTTTTAACTAATTAATAATAAGCCAAAGGAAATAAAACATGAGGCTCGTGAAAATTCATTCATCAGCAATTTGATGATGCATACCCAATTCCAAAGAAGTTGGAACGTTGTGTTAAACATAAATAAAAACAGAATACAATGATTTGCAAATCATGTTCAACCTATATTTAATTGAATACACTACAAGGGAAGATATTTAATGTTCAAACTGATAAACTTTATTGTTTTTAGCAAATAATCATTAACTTGGAATTTTATGGCTGGAACACGTTCCAAAACTGCTGGGACAGGGTCATGTTTACCATTGTGTTACATCACGTTTTCTGTTTACAACATTCAATAAACGTTTGGGAACTGAGGACACTAATTGTTGAAGCTTTGTAGCTGGAATTCTTTCCCATTCTTGCTTGATGTACAGCTTCAGCTGTTCAACAGTCCGGGGTCTCCGTTGTCGTATTTTACGTTTCATAATGCGCCACACATTTTCAATGGGTGACAGGTCTGGACTGCAGGCAAGCCAGTCTCGTACGAAGCCACGCTGTTGTAACACATGCACAATGTGGTTTGGCATTGTCTTGCTGAAATAAGCAGGGGCGTCCATGAAAAAGACGTTGCTTGGATGGCAGCATATGTTTCTCCAAAACCTGTATGTACCTTTCAGCATTAATGGTGCCTTCACAGATGTATAAGTTACCCATGCCATTGGCACTAACACAGCCCCATACTATCACAGATGCTGGCTTTTGAACTTTGCGTCCTTAACAGTCCGGATGGTTCTTTTCCTCTTTGGCCCGGAGGACACGATGTCCACAATTTCCAAAAACAATTTGAAATGTGGACTCGTCGGACCACAGAACACTTTTCCAACATAAAGAATGATTGCACTTAAACAGCATACAAACATACCATCCATCCATCTATCCATTCCCCTTATCCTCACTCGGAGCCTATCTAGCATATCCTAGCTAACTCTGTGCGAGAGGTGGTGTACGCCCTGTACTGGTCGCCAACCAATTGCAGGGCACATATAAACAAACAACCATTCACACTCAAAATCACACCTACGGGCAATTTAGAGTCTTCGATTGACCTACCATGCTTGTTTTTGGGATGTGGGAGGAAACTAGAGTACCCGGAGAAAGCCCATGCAGGCACGGGGAGAACATGCAAACTGCAAACAGGCAAGGCTGGATTTGAACCCAGATCCTCAGAACTGTGATGCAGATGTGCTAACAAGTCGTCAGAGTGCTGCCGGTACAAACATACCAATTTTTAAAATGTGAAACCCCACACAGGATGAGGAAAACATTAGTGTGTATGCGGAATACCATTATAGTGTGATGCTCAACACACAAGGCCACGCATAACAATATCTCCACCAACAATCAAAAGTGCCCTCCACAAACTGGTAAATAGTAAATGGGCTTTCACTTGTATAGCGCTTTTCTACCTTCAAGGTACTCAAAGCGCTTTAACACTGTTCTCCTTATTCACCTACTGATGACACAGTATCAGGAACAACTGGGGTTTCAGTATCTTGCTCAAGGACACTTGGCCATTATCACAGGATCGAACCCACAACCTTTGGCTTGAGAGATGACCACTCTCCCACCTCAGCCACGCTGCCCAAACCAGAGGTTTGTCATAGTACCAAGACTGACATGCTTGTTGTGGTGAATGACCTGTGACACACATACAATCACTCAAAACAAACTAGTTGTCCTGCAGTAGCGAGGGGGCTTCCTAATTGGCTATCATTGTGTTTCATGTCACAGTCACAGAGTCCATGGCTCAGCCAATCGCTGTGTTGACCACAAATATAAAGATTTGTGATTGTAAGTACTGTACAGGCACAGTGGCCGACTGGTTAGAGAGTCTGCCTCACAGTTCAGGGTTCAATCCCCGGCCCCGCCTGTGTGGAGTTTGCATGTTCTCCCTGTGCCTGCGTGGGTTTTCTCCGGGTACTACAGTTTCCTCACACATCCCAAAAACATGCATAGTAGGTTAATTGAATGGTTGTTTGTTTGTATGTGCCCTGAGATTGGCTGGCAGCCAGTTCAGGGTGTACCCCGCCTCCTGCCCGATGATAGCTGGGATAGGCTCCAACACTCCCGCGACCCTTGTGAGGAGAAGCGGCTCAGAAAATGGATGCATGGAAGTACTGGACAGGTTGAACATTTGCATGTCAATGGAGTAAAAAAATCACATGTAACACATCCTTTACCACTAGATAATCAATCAGTATAAGCAGGCCTTTGCTAACTTTCATTGGAAGGTGGGTAATGCTAAAATTGGGCCATATTATTTGTATGTGTGTCCAACCTCTGACTGATTGAATGATTGATTAAGACATTAATAAGAGCTGTATTTTTGTAGACAGCGCATCTGCGGCATAGTGCAAATGCCGGAGGATTCTGATTTTTGTGAGAGCTCGAGGCTCGCCGCAGGTTTGCCAATTTGGCAGAGCGGTCTGCACCAAGCTGGGTGTTATGGCGCAGTGAGTGTTTGTCCTTGGAGATGAGCCTGGCGTAGCGGTGGCAGAAACTCAGTTGAAATTTCTGCATGCTCAGAACACATTTAACTCCTGGCAAAAGGTAGACTGCTGGTCCAATGCGATTTTGGTGAATGTGATCGGGGCACAGGCAGACATATACTGAGGTCCACGGACATATTTAAATCGCCAGCGGTTTTCACTAGCTCATTCTGCATACCCGCTCACGTTTTCTTTTGCCAGAGCAGTGACAATGCTCCACTCACGCGCGGATGGCTGCGATTACGCATCGTCCTCTTCTGAGATGGCTTGGTCGAGACTGTCAGTTACAGTAACTGCGCCAGATTTAAAGGGAATGTGAGGAGCCGCTTTGGTTGTCGGCGATGACAGTTGGCTGTGAAGACTCCTGCAGTGATGCAGCCAGGCCACTATCAGATCCACTGACCTGCGCTTGTCTACAAATTTAACAACACCGGTCTAACCTGTCTCTGGCGCACAGTTACACCCCCTCCCGCAACAGATTTACGTCGTTCACAAAAATAGGGCCCTAAGTGTTTTGTGTGGGTCGTCATAGTGGAAAGGCTAGTGTGGGCATGAGGACGACGGGAAAAAACTAAACAAAACAAAAAAAGGGGGGTGGGTCTATCTTCTTGCTGAAATAAGGAGCGCTGAGGGACAAAGTCTACAATTTGAGGGATGCCAACGGAAAGCAAACAAAAGGGCAGCGTTTGTGAGGAATAATGCATCTCAGCCGTGTCGCGAGCATGCCGCAGCTTTGAACACTGCTGGAGAGGGCATGGTCCGCGGGCCCGCTGTCTGTGTGCTGCTGTTATATTAAAGCCAGTCTGCTCAAAGGCAAAAAGCCTCAACTATTCAACAATTGAATGGCGGGGCTCTCATTATGGTCCGCGTGGGAGGGAAAAAGTGGTTTTTGAGGTTTTTTCTGCTGCTGTTTATCCCGATGCTTTTCTTCAGGCTAAACATAGTCAACTGTCATTACACTTCTTCCTCACTGTTCACATTTATTTATTTCTGCCCCAATTTTGTCATCTAATGAGCCGTGCTACGTTGTTCCTTTAAGTGGCTGATGGCTCTCCCACATCCTGGCTGGGAGGACAAAAAGTGGCGTGGACCACCTATACGGATGAAAGCCACGCGCCCGTACATGATGCAGCACTCTGTTTACGTGTTGCACTAATCCCTCATAGCGGGACTACCTTCGAAGTTGATCTTTAAAAAAAAAATAAAAAAAAGTATTCCCACTCATCAGGCTGGAGGCCTGGGATTCAGTCCAGAGGAGCCTCCCAACAGGCCCATGAATGGCTCTATATTACAAAAACTGTACACGCACTGTATGAAGACATGTAAATATGTATTAGGCGAGGTTGGGGGTCAAGAGGGAGCGGTGCGAGGTGAAAGCAGGCTTTGTGTCTCCTGCGGTTGAGGCTCCCCCGCTGGTGGCTGATCACAGTTAATAACACAGCGCTGGGCTGTCAGAGGCACTTAAGGGTGACGCTGGGCAGGCGGGGCCCACGCCGGGTCGACATACACCGCCGTCTCTGGCTCTCGAGTACGGACCCCAGCAATCAGCAGCGGGAGCAGGAGGCTGATAAAGAAGCTTGAAAGGATGGAGATGAACATGAGACAAAACAAACAGAAAAACACTCACGCAATCGATGGTTTGAACGCTCTGTGGGTGGCCTCACGGGAGGTCAAAAGCAGTGTTGGTGGAAGTGTTTACGCAAGTAAAAGTCGTATTACAGTTAAGTCAACACTATCAAGTATGAGCAGCGAAACTACGCCCCCTACATTGACAGATATTTTTTAAGAAACAAATTTATCAGGCCAAAAAAGGCGTTTACTGTAAACGAATTCAAATATATGTATGTCATAGCAACAGGTGCCACCATAACTCCTATCTGAAAGGATATTCAGCCAATAAGACGTCACAACCGCACGTATACAAGGCTGCCTAATTTTATAGAGCGCTATCAAAATCCAATCATTATCTAGATGAAGATTTCATTTAGATTGATCAAAACTGTCTTAATACAGATTTATCCAAATGCTATCTTCATGCAGGTCTGCCAACAGACTATCTTCAAAGAGATCAATAAAATGTTATTGTCGCAGAGATCTAAACGGTAATTTCAAATGGATCTGTTAAGAGGAAACATGCGTGGAGTCGGGCAGCAAAGCTCACTGTGATGTCCCGATTGGTGCTAACCTTCAACAAAGAGGTTCTTATCTGCACTCATAAAGCTAATACTCCTGATGAAGTTCCCGGGAAAAAGGGGGAGCGGGACCAATGGCGACTGCGTCTGACCTCCAGTGCATTTTATGCCCACACCAAACAACTCTTGCCTCTTGTCTGTCTGTGAACTCCAAAGTCCACCTCATCCCTGACGTCTAGATTAGATAAACTGCCTTTAAAAGCAAGCCACACTGTTTGCTCAACGACTCCTCGCTTCCCTAATAGCGTCTGATCTAATGGGAGATTGCCGAGCGCTTGTTGACAGTGGAGACCCGCACAGCGTCATGGCAATGGCCAAACAATGCGAGGGGGCTATATTTGGGTTGACAAAGTAAGCCTGTGTTTTAGTGGCAAGCTGTGTTGGCTGGATAAACATCAGCTTTTATGTCATTTGCAGGGAGGCCCACCTTATTAATACACAGTGCTAGTTGCAAGGTCTTATCACTCTGTTGGTTGCATTCAGAAAATAACTAGACACACAGCTATATTAGCATCCATTAGCCCCACCAAAAAAGTATCTTTTTTTTGTAGTTTTCAATATATCACATCAAACATGTTGTCTTCTATTCTGTTCCTCCTCGTGTAAAACTTCAAATGAGTGGTCAAGTCTACATTTGCCGAGCAAACGTCTGCAGTGCCTTATTATGAATACTGCCATCAATGTAATATTCAATACTGTAAGAAGACTATTGTAGAAATCAGGAGTCAAAGAAGACCAGGTTAGATAAATGTCTTGAATGGGAAATATTATGGAAACTGACTTCATTTACACTAATATTTGATGATTTCAACATATATTACACAAGTGGAAGCATCGCACCATGCAAAACCTTATTTTGAACTTATTTTCTTTTAACAGCTAACATCCTACTAGGCATGATTGAGTAGCGGAATTGACCAGGAAGTCACTCCCTAGAGTGACACTACCTAGAGTAGTGGTTTCATAAACACAAAACAAACAAACAAAACAAACAAACAAAAAAAACAGAGTGCAACATGAATCAACAACAAAAGTGGCAGTTACGTAAGGTACACATCCCACGAAGTAAGTCTGGTAACATACACAAAAACAATTAACGTGACAATAAGGACGTGGATTTTTGACAAAAATCCAGATTGCATCGTGGGTAAGATGGTGCTTGACGCTTGTTTTCGTGAGCTTTTGCAGCTAGCTTTGCGAGCGATCACGGGCCGGCCGTGTGCAGTCTGGGCTTCACGTTCATTATAGTCTGGTTTCGTCAGTGAAGTGTTCTCAATCAGTCATGTATTTCTTAATTCACTTTATTTACCAATCAGCAAACAGCTGGTATCTATTTGACGTTACGCTACATTAATGTTTCCAGACACTTTTTATTTGCACCCT